>NC_135815.1:86702573-86779251 GCF_964213995.1 Mustelus asterias | reverse complement strand
GCCCCCCCCATCCCTGCCCCCCAGGTTTTAATGAGATTCACAATTGGGACCCTCTGCATTGCACAGAGTGCGGAGATTCAGGTGAGAAGTTGAACTGAGAAAACAGTCGGGATCTAGAACAGTTTTCCGCTTTTGGGAGAATCACATTCTTTCTGAATCTACCTGTCTAACCCTGTTAGCATTTTATAAGTTTCTATGAGATTCCCACTCACTCTTCTGAACTCCAGTGAATATAATCCGAACCGATTTAGTCTCTCCTCAGATGACAGACCTGCCATCCCAGGAATCGGCCTGGTAAACCTTTGCTGTGCTCCTTCTATAGCAAGGACAAGCACCTCCAACACCTCTGCACCCTCTCAGTACTGTACATATTTGAGTCCGGAGTGGGAATGGAACCTGTAACCTTTGGACTCTTAAGGAGCGAGTTCTACCGGGCCAAATTGGCCACACTAATGAGGAACTTGTCAAGCTGCCTGTATCATCAGGCTGAGGAATGAGTTACTTCAGTCCAGGTCAGTTCTGGTGCTGTTAAGCCTAATGATCTGGAACATCTGAAGTATCAGCAGAGATGAAGGTGACAGATTCTCTCATACATCCAGTTAGTTGGCCAGAGGCAGAGCACGGTGCTCAGTCTGAGGGGCAGGGGGGGGGGAAAGAACAGTCAGTGAGTTAACCTGGGGTGATTCTAAACTGTAAGAGTCGGCAGACAACTGCAGATATATTTTATTTAAGAGGAGCGAATGAACTAAAAGATCAAGATTTATTCTGGCAGGATGGTGGGGGTGGGGCGGGGGGGGGCGGTGGGCGGGGAGGGGGGGGGCGGTTGAGGACAGAGAGATTTGAGGCAAAGGTCCATAGAAAACATTGATTCTTGACATCTCTTAGATATAAATCTTGCAACACTTTGGAGAGTAAAGGCAGCTTTTCACGACTGGCACTGTAACTGCTGTCAGAGCTCCATGTGTTTACTCTATTTTGATTACTATTGGGCGATTGAGACTTGCTTTTAAGGCTTAATTTATCGATTATCGCAAGATGTGGCGAAAGTAGAAATGAAAATTCTAAAAAGCTCTGTAAATGGGGCATGAGCTCAGGCCTACGGCTAGAGGACGCAAAGCGATCAAAGAATAGAACATGCACAAAATGCCTGGCCGATTCCCCAGTATTGGCTCAAAGCCTATCGCTGGAGGTGGAGTTGAGGTGCTGCACGGTAGGACGCTACGCTGTTGGCTTTCTTCCATAAGTAGGCAATCTAGGCTGGTGAGTAGGTCGCATGATTGGCCCTCCTTCATCTCAGCGGGCCGCAAGATTGAAATCGGGCTTGTTCACTCGCCATAGAATCCCACAGAAACCCCACAGTGCAGAATCATAGAATCCCACAGTGCAGAAGGATGCCATTCGGCCCATCGAGACTGCACCAACCACAATCCCACTTAGGCCCTATCCACTACTTCAGTAGGGCAGCACGGTGGCACAATGGTTAGCACTGCTGCCTCACAGCGCCAGGGACCCGTGTTCGATTCCCGGCTTGAGTCACTGCCTGTGCGGAGTCTGCACATGCTCCCCGTGTCTGCGTGGGTTTCCTCCAGATGCTCCGGTTTCCTCCCACAGTCTGAAAGACATGCTAGTTAGGTGCATTAATCTGAACAGGCGCCGGACTGTGGCGACTAGGGGAATTTCACAGTAACTTCATTGCAGTGTTAATGTAAGCCTACTTGTGACTAATAAATAAATAAAACTGTAACCCTACATATTTACCCTGCCAATTCCCTGACACTAGGGTCAATTTAGTATGGTCAATCCACCTAACCCGCACATCGTTGGGCTGTGGGAGGAAACCGGAGCACCCGGAGTAAACCCACGCAGACATGGGGAGAATGTGCTAACCCCGCACAGACAGTGACCCGAGGCAGGAATTGAACCTGGGTCCCTGGTGCTGTGAGGCAGCAGTGCTAACCACCATGCCGCCCTTTTGGCCCATCGTGTCTGTCCCAATTCTCTGAAAGAACTTCATTCCCAGGCCCACCCCTTACACATCTTGGGACGCTAAGGGTCAATTTAGCGTGGCCAATCCACCTAACCCGAACATCTTTGGACTGTGGGAGGAAACTGGAGCACCCGGAGGAAACCCACGCAGACATGGGGAGAATGTGCAAACTCCACACAGACAGTGATCCGAGGCCAGAATTGAACCCGGGTCCCTGGCGCTGTGAGGCAGCAGTGCTAACCACTGTACCACCGTGCCGCCCTAACCATGACCTGATGAATAAGATTAAATACATTTAATACACACAAAATATTTCATAACGAGTTATAGGAAGTGCTTCATCATTTATATACTAATAGAATTGTCATCAACTTCAAATCGTAAAAACAAAAGGAGTATTTACACTTTGGACACAGAGGGAGCGCACGGCTCTCACAGTCGATGTTGTGAGCAATCAGCACGCACCTCTCTTCACTCGCCCTTGCTTTACGTGAGAATCACTTCAGTCACACTGGGAGGAAAAAAAAGACTGTTCTCTTCCTGTGGGGGAGCACTTCAGCAGTCACGGGCATTCAGCCTTGGATATTCAGGTAAGCGTTTTCCAAGGCGGCCTTCACGACACACGACAGCGCAGAGTCGCTGAGCAGAAACTGATAGCCAAGTTCCGCACACATGAGGACGGTCTAAACCGGGATGTTGGATTTATGTCACATTATCAGTAACCCCCACAGCTTGCCTCCTGGACTTGCACAATTTCACAAGCTGTACTGTCTGGAGACAATACACATCTCTTTAACCTGTGTTGAATGCTCCCTCCACCCACATTGTCTGTACATTTAAGACCTGGCTGGCTGTAGAGATTTGCATTCTAATCAGTATTCTGTAACTTGATTTCTGTGTCTGTGCCCTGTTTGAGAACAGAGACCACTCCATCTGACGAAGGAGCATTGCTCCGAAAGCTTATGGTATTTGCTACCAAATAAACCTGTTGGACTTTAACCTGGTGTTGTGAGACTTCTTATAGGAAAAAAAACTACAGGGACAGAAATCAGTAGAATGTGGCAGCCCTGTGCGTGGAAACCACTTTCATGTGGTGGCAAATAACATAGTTGCTAAGGTGAAGCAAGCTAAACATAGAATCATAGAATCTCTACAGAGCAGAAGGAGGCCATTCAGCCCATCGAGTCTGCACTGACTCTCTGACAGAGCATCTTATCCAGGCCCTATCCCCGTAACCCCTTGCATTTAGCATGACCAATCATAGAATCATAGAATCCCTACAATGCAGAACCCATCAAGCCTGCACCGACAACAATCCCACCCAGGCCCTATCCCCATAACCCCTTGCATTTAGCATGGCCAACCCACCTAACCTGCATATCTTTGGACACATGAAGAAAAAAGGAATAAAAGGAAATATTGGTACGGTGAAATGAAGGGAGGAAGTTCAAGTGCTGATCTGTCGAACTGATTGTCCACTCTCTGTACTGTAAATACTATGTTATTCTGTCACTACACAACACCTACCCGACTACTACAACTGATCCTTACTGTAGGTTGACCAGTGTCTTGTAATTAGTTTGCCTCCATCTCCAATATCCCAGTCTTCAGCAATTTTGTTTAGTCAACATCTATTATGGCTATGAGTGCAATCGTAAAATTCACTCCCAGAAATTTCATTTAATTCCAATTCTCTTCCCGCACCTAAAGCAGACTTTCATCTCTTTCCATGGCCAGTTATTCCTGGAACAGGTCACTAGTCTGTCGCTAGGGGCTTATAGATGGAAGGCGCCACTCTACATCAAACATGGCTGACCAGGAGACTCTCCTGCTCTTAACACCAGCCATTGGCGTGCTTGGAAGGATTTTGCAGGTTGACACTCAACCTGTTTTGACCGCATTATGGACGGACATTCATTGGCCGCCAAGTCCTGGGGTAGGACTCGAACCCGGAGCTTCTGGCTCAGAGACAGGGACGCTACCCACTGCACCACAAGACCTGATACACTCCTAATGCACTCTCAATCAAGCAAAGACTAGTTTGTATGCAAGAACAAATAGGCTTTTATTAGCAAAAGACTTGGAGCACACCCATGCCGATGAACTGGTCCAGAGACTGAGGCAGGGGGGTGGGGAGGAGTCACCTTTATACCTGGACCAGGGGGGGAGGAGTCCCAGGCAGGGCCGGCAAGGGCATGTCCAGGCACGTCACACACACACAGGCAATAAGCTAACAGTGGTTTACCACAACTCCCAAATATACCCCTGCCTCAACTGCCCACAAACAATAACTACCATTGTGCACTTAAAGTAAAACCTACTCTTTCAAACAGTCTGCTAAAGAATCCCAGGTGCCAGGGTAGATTTTCCTTTGTGGATGCTCCCTGGGATGGGAATTTGGCCTAGTCTTTCCTTCCCCCTCCCCCCACTCCCCCTCGCTGAGAACCTGGGCCACCAGAATCCAAATTCCATTCTCAGCACAGCTCAGGAAACCCTCGCCTCTCAGTGTGTCTCAGCTCCCTGTAACCTGATCAGTGGGATCCATTGGAAGAAAGCGTGATGGGTTTCCACAGGCAACGATTGACGGGCTTTATTCTGAGGCCAGCTAGGTCTCCTCACACTTCATTGAAACGCTAACGTTCAGCCTGGGTCGACCACGGACATTTCCCCAGTTACATGCGTTGGGGGAGACCCAGAGAATCTGTGGTGAATGGACAAATACCTTATGTACTGGGTCTGCAGACTCCTCTTCCACTTGGGGCTTTGCGGCTCAGAATAAACTAATTGAGGATTGCCAACTCCAGTTGGTCCTCCTACCGCTGGAGGTTCATCACATGACCTCCAACTGCCAATCATCCTAATCCATCCTTTTTGTGATATATGTACATTGGGGGTTTAGGGTGCATACTGTCCCTTTAAGAGTGTGGGTCTTGTGACCCCTGAGGTGGGGTTAGCTCCTCCCAGGGTGGGCCCTGGTGAAGCTGTCCATGATCTGACTGTGGGACCACGCACACCAATAATAAAGAGTTCCCCAGTGTTTAAGTAACAAGATCTACTTTGTGGTTCTTCTCCGCACCACACTTCGTCAAGCGCATACATAATACTTTTGTGTTCAATTTTCCAACTACTTTCCAATGGCACAGTGGCACAGTGATTAGCACTGTTACCTCATAGCGCCAGGTAACCGGGTTCGATTTCTCGCTTGGGTCACAGTCTGTGTGGAGTCTGCACATTCTCCCCATGTCTGCATGGGTTTCCTCCTCATGGAATCATAGGATCCCTACAGGGCAGAAGGAGGCTATTTGGCCCATCGAGTCTGCACGAACCACAACCCCACCCAGGCCCTATTCCCGTTTACCCTGCTAATTCCCCTGACACTAGGGTCAGTTTAGCATGGCCAATCAACCTAACCTGCGCATCTTTGGACTGTGGGAGGAAACCGGAGCACTCGGAGGAAACCCACGCAGACACGGGGAGAATGTGCAAACTCCACACAGACAGTGACCCGAGGCTGGAATTGAACCCGGGTCCCTGGCACTGTGAGGCAGCAGCGCTAACCACCGTGCTGCCCCTATATTTCCTTTTATTCTTTTTTCCACAGTCCATAAGACGTGCGAATTAGGTGGATTGGCCGTGTTAAAATTCTCCTTCAGTGTTACCCGAACAGATGCCGGAGTGTGGCAACTAAGGGATTTTCACAGTAGCTTCATTGCAGTGTTAATGTAAGCCTACTTGTGACACTAATAAACTTACACTTAAAGTAATTAAAAACTTAAAAGCATTCGAAGGAAATGAGGAAAGCAACGTGATTTTGTTTTAATTGATTGCTCACGGCGGTGTCTGGGAAATTAATTTTTAATTTCTGGGGGCTCCAGCAGACTGCTTGGGGTCCGAAACCCTTTGCTGATTATCAAAGTCTTCTTAAAGCAATTCCTTTCAGCGTAGATCCATACTTAGAAGTTTTAAAATAGAAAGAGCTTCTCCACAAGCCAAAACAGGAGGGGGGAATGGGGGGGGAATCATCGATAGTTCTCCCTGGGGGGCTTTGTGGAGTACAAGCTTCCTTATTGAGTGGGCAGGAGACATACCCAATGAGAGGCCTAGTTAGGGTGGATGTGGGGAGGATGTTTCCACTCGTGGGAGAGACTAGGACTCGAGGGCACAACCTCAGACTGAAGGGACGCTCCTTTAAAACTGAGATGAGGAGGAATTTCTTCAGCCAGAGGGTGGTGAATCTGTGGAACTCTTTGCCACAGAGGGCTGTGGAGGCCGGGTCATTGAGTGTCTTTAAGACAGAGATAGATACGTTCTTGATCAATAAGGGGATCAAGGGTTACGGGGAGAAGGCAGGAGAATGGGGATGAGAATCACATCAACCATGATGGAATGGCAGAGCGGACAATGGGCCGAATGACCTAATTCTGCTCCTTAATCTTATGGTCTTATGAGGGGGGTGAGTGGGTGTGGTGAACCATAGATGGTTACCACTGTGGGTACTGAACCATAGATGGTTAGCACTATGGGTACTTGTAGATATGTTACTGTTGTCACTGTTGGGGTTAGGGTTGGGGTATTCTACCTGTTGGTATTGTTCTGTGGTACACTCCGGTTGGCTCCGCCTACCTGTAGGAGTATAAAGGTCACTGCACTGCCTGGTGACCCTTTAGTCTGGGATTGTATTGTTATGCAGTATGCTCCATTCTTGTTACTAATAAAAGCCTTTATTTCCCGGGTACGATCCAGCCTCCCGAGTGATTTAATCGCGCATCAATTTTATTAGTAAAAATTTTTGGTTGAAAAAAAAACCATGGAGCAAATGTTAAAACCCGATCGGCTTACCTTAGATCCGCGTGCAGCTGGAGCGTCGAACACTTTCGACCATTGGTTGAAGTGTTTCCAAGACTATATCGACGCCTCAACAGCCATTCAAAATGACGCCGATAGATTGCGGGTCCTCCACGCAAGGGTAAGCGACACTGTATATTCAACAATCCGCGATGCCCAAGACTACAAAGGGGCCATCGAACTACTTAAGAAACTGTACAACAAACCGCCAAACGAGATTCATGCTCGACACCTACTAGTCACTCGACGGCGGCAGCCTGGCGAAACGACGGGACAGTACCTGCGCGAACTTCAGCAGCTAGCCAGAGCCTGCAATTGCAAGCCAGTGTCGGCGACCCAGTATACTAACGATTTGATCCGAGATGCGTTCGTGGCGGGAATCGGCTCATCCTATATTCGCCTGCGGCTGCTAGAGCAAGGTAACTTAGACCTAG
Organism: Mustelus asterias; assembly: GCF_964213995.1. Lineage (NCBI taxonomy): Eukaryota > Metazoa > Chordata > Chondrichthyes > Carcharhiniformes > Triakidae > Mustelus > Mustelus asterias. The sequence goes on along the minus strand of NC_135815.1, from coordinate 86,771,985 downwards.
CTAAGACGGTGGAATTGGCTGATGCGATGGAAACGGCCTCCAGAAGTCTAGAAACGTACCCCACCGACCACGTGGGAACATCGTGGCAAGTACAGCCACCGACTCAACTCTACCCAGCGGCTCCGAGGAACTGCGCGATCGTGCTTTCAACCTCGGACCTGACAGCGGCGGTGGCTCCGGGAGGCCCGCGGTGCTATTTCTGTGGATTGGCAAAGCACCCTCGTCAGCGATGTCCGGCCAGAACGGTATTTTGCTCCGCGTGTGGGAAGAAAGGGCACTATGCTAAAGTGTGCTGAGCTAAACCACCCTCGAAGCCAAGCAGTGCGGCGTGTGATTCTCCAGAATCTGTCTCCTTGTCTCCGGCTTCATCGAGGTCTTCCACCACGTGCGATTCACGAGCGCCGCCATTCCTCACGACGACGACGCAAGACACGTGCGACCTGCAAGTGCCGCCACTTTCAATGCCATCGACCACGTGCGATCCATGGGCGCAGCCATTTTGGTCGGCACCGACCGCAGACGACCAGCAGGGGTCATCATCATCAACCATCTCAGGTGCCTGCAGTTGCACTCAAGACTCAATGGTGGCGTCAATCATCCTGGACCAGGCCAAGCCTCACAGACTCGACAAGTCCATGATGGGCATAGAGGTAAACGGACGCCTAATACATTGTCTGTTTGACAGCGGGAGCACAGAGAGTTTCATTCATCCTGACACCGTGAAACGGTGCGGTCTCCGAGTACAGACTGTCAGACAGACAATTTCTATGGTGTCAAGGTCCCGATCTGTTACCGTTCTTGGGAGCTGCGTGGTAAACCTAACGGTGCGGGGCACAGTTTATGAGAACTTCAGGCTCCTCGTGTTACCGCACCTTTGCGCTCCGATACTCCTGGGACTAGACTTTATGGTCCACCTGAGGAGTGTGACCCTGCAGTACGATGGGCCACTCCCTCCACTTTCAGTGGGAGAACTGCAGCAAATTGCCCAACACGCTCCACGTGCAGTCTCTCGACACTCAGAATCACCCCGCCATCTTTATTCGAGAATCTCGTGCCAGGCTGCAAGCCCATCGCAACTAAGAGCAGGCGTTACAGAGCTGAGGATCGGATCTTTATTCGATCTGAGGTTCAGCGGCTCCTCAGGGAAGGGATCATTCAACCTAGCACTAGCCCATGGAGAGCACAAATCGTGGTGGTTAAAACTGGAGACAAGCCCCGGATGGTCATAGACTATAGTCAGACCATTAATAGATACACACAGCTGGACACGTACCCTCTCTCGCGCATATCTGACATGGTCAACCAGATTGCGCAGTACCGGGTGTTCTCCACCATCGACGTGAAGTCAGCTTATCACCAGCTCCCCATTCGCACAGAGGACCGAAAATATATGGCCTTTGAGGCGGATGGTCGTCTCTACCACTTCTCAAGGGTTCCCTTTGGTGTCACGAATGAGGTCTCAGTCTTCCAGCGTGCAATGGACCGAATGGTGGACCAAAACGGGCTACGGGCTACCTTCCCGTACCTGGACAACGTCACTATCTGCGGCCATGACCAGCAGGACCACGATGCCAACCTCCTAAAGTTTTTACGCACTGCGTCTCGCCTGAATCTGACCTATAACAGGGAGAAGTGTGTATTCAGCAAGCGCCGCCTAGCAATTCTCGGATACGTGGTGGAAAACGGGGTCCTTGGCCCTGATCCAGACCGTATGCGTCCCCTTCTTGAACTTCCCCTACCCACAGGCATCAAAGCACTGAGAAGATGCTTAGGCTTCTTTTCGTATTACGCACAGTGGGTCCCCAATTATGCGGACAAAGCCCGTCCGCTCATAAAGTCTACCTCTTTTCCCCTGGCAGCAGAGGCTCGCTTAGGCTTTGAAGGGATAAAAGCTGACATCGCGAAAGCCACGATGCACGCTGTTGATGAGTCCATCCCCTTCCAGGTGGAGAGTGATGCATCTGATTTCGCCCTGGCCGCCACACTTAACCAGGCGGGCAGGCCCGTCGCCTTTTTCTCTCACACCCTCCAAGGCCCTGAAATTCGGCACTCCGCTGTGGAAAAAGAGGCTCAGGCCATTGTGGAGGCCGTCCGGCATTGGCGCCATTACTTGGCTGGAAAACGATTCACCCTGCTCACGGACCAGCGGTCCGTGGCGTTCATGTTCAACAACACGTTAAGGGGTAAGATCAAAAATGATAAAATCTTGAGGTGGAGAATCGAACTCTCCACCTACAACTATGATATCATGTACCGTCCGGGGAAGCTCAATGAGCCCTCAGATGCCCTGCCGCGTGGAACATGTGCCAGTGTGCAGGAGGACCGGCTACAGGCCCTCCACAATGATCTCTGCCAACCTGGGGATCACTCGGCTCTTCCATTTTGTAAAGGCCCGGAATCTACCTACTCCGTAGAGGATGTCAGGTCGATAACTCGAAGCTGCCAGGTATGTGCTGAATGCAAGCCGCACTTCTACCGACCTGACAGGGCACACCTCATTAAAGCCACTCGCCCTTTTGAAAGACTGAGTGTTGATTTCAAGGGCCCCCTTCCTTCGACAGATCGGAATGTGTACTTCCTCAACGTGATTGACGAGTACTCCCGATTCCCTTTTGCCATTCCCTGTTCAGACATGACCGCTGCCACGGTTATCAAAGCATTGCGGGATCTTTTCACCCTGTTTGGTTACCTCAGTTATATCCACAGTGATAGGGGTTCGTCGTTTATGAGTGACGAATTGAGGCAATACCTGCTCTCAAAAGGGATTGCCTCAAGTAGGACTATGAGTTACAACCCCAGGGGTAACGGGCAGGTCGAAAGAGAAAACGCTACAGTCTGGAAGGCTGTCTTACTGGCGTTGAGGTCTAAGGGTCTTCCGGTCTCCCGTTGGCAAGAGGTACTTTCTGATGCGCTCCATTCAATCTGGTCCCTCCTGTGTACGGCAACCAACGCTACCCCACATGAGTGGATGTTTACCTTCCCTAGGAAGTCTTCCTCTGGGACCTCACTGCCGTCTTGGTTGACGTACTCAGGACCTGTCCTCCTGCGGCGGCATGTTAGGACCCGCAAGTCCGACCCTTTGGTTGAACAAGTCCATCTCCTCCACGCCAACCCTCAATATGCCTATGTAGCATATCCTGACAGGCGAGAAGACACGGTCTCTATTCGAGATCTGGCGCCTGCAGGGGACCTGGAAACCCCCGTCGCTCCTGCACCCCTGGTTAGGGACCCCTTGCCCTTTATCTCCCCTCCTGACACGGCGCGGGCAGTATTGGGACCACCACTTAATCCTCTTACTCCCGTGTACAGCTTGCCTGAGTCCAGGAGATTGTCGCCACCTCGGGGCGTTCCTGAGTCCAGGAGATTGTCGCCACCTCGTGGTCCACCCGTCCGTGAGGAACTGGAGGAGTCACTGGACACCGCCTTGGAGAGAGGGTCATCACGGTCACCAGAACCGGCGCTACCGCCAGTGTTGAGGAGGTCGCAGAGACGGTGCAGCCCTCCGATACGACTGAACTTGTGAATATATGGACAGTTCGTACTGTTTTTTTTGCCCCACCGGCCTTTGTTTTAAAGGAGGGGTGAATGTGGTGAACCATAGATGGTTACCACTATGGGTACTGAACCATAGATGGTTAGCACTATGGGTACTTGTACATATGTTACTGTTGTCACTGTTGGGTTAGGGTTGGGGTGTTCTACCTGTTGGTATTGTTCTGTGGTACACTCCAGTTGGCTCCGCCTACCTGTAGGAGTATAAAGGTCACTGCACTGCCTGGTGACCCTTTAGTCTGGGATTGTATTGTTATATAGTATGCTCCATTCTTGTTACTAATAAAAGCCTTTATTTCCCGGGTACGATCCAGCCTCCCGAGTGATTTAATCGCGCATCAGTGGGCGTTTTCAAAGCTCCTGCTTAACTCGGATTGTCGTATGGTTCCCGAGATGTGAACTGTCTCGTTGTAAGCCAGACACAGCCCTTCTCTTTGGTACACGGTAAAGGCTGTTCGTTGATGGGAAACTGGCATTATAAAGTTGTAAAGTTTATTTATTAGTGTCACAAGTAGGCTTACATTAACATTGCAATGAAGTTACTGTGAAAATCCTCCAGTCGCCACACTCTGGCGCCTGTTCGGGTACACTGAGGGAGAATTTTGGTTAAATTACTACACAGACATTCGGTCCTAATGGTCTCTGTTGGTGTTCATGCCAAACCCAAGCTTTCTCCTACCTTACGACAAGGCGATTTTAAGGCAAGGATAAATAGATTTTTGAACAGTGAAGGAATTAAGGGTTATGGTGAGCGGGCGGGTAAGTGGAGCTGAGTCCACGAAAAGATCAGCCATGATCTTATTGAATGGCGGAGCAGGCTCAAGGGGCCAGATGGCCCACTCCTGCTCCTAGCTCTTATGTTCTTATGGCCTAGTGGTATTATCACTAAACTACTAATCCAGAAACTCAGCTAATGTTCCAGAGACCCGGATTCAAATCCCGCCACAGCAGATAAAAAATATCTGGAATTAAGAATCTACTGATGACCTTGAAACCATTGTCGATTGTCAGAAAAACCCATTTGGTTCACTAATGTCCTTTAGGGAAGGAAATCTGCTGTCCTTACCCAGTCTGGCCTACATGTGACTCCAGAGCCACAGCAATGTGGTTGACTCTCAACTGCCCTCTGGCCAACTAGGGATGGGCAATAAATGTTGGTCAAACCCACATCCTGTAAATGAATTTTTAGAACAATTTAAGAAGGAAATTCCAGAGCTTAGGACATCATCAAGGCCTAAATGGTGACCAGCCAGTGACGCCCAGGTCCCACGGATGAATAAAAAAAACATGTAACCCTGTCAGAATATCCTTCTGTTCCTCTCTTCCTCATGTACATATCTAGCTTTCCTTTACATGTTTCTCTGCTAATCACCTCACTAAGATCATATGGGAGTATGTCACCATCCCCCAGGTCCCTCTCTGAGACACACACCATTCTCACTTGGAAATACACCACCATTGTCATAAGGTCAAAATGCTGGAATTCCCTTCCTGGCGGCACTGTGGGAGTACCTTCGATACACAGACTGCAGCTTAAAGAAGGCAGCTCACCACCACCTTCTCAAGGGATTTTGTTTTCATAGAATCCCTACAGTACAGAAGTTGTCCATTTGGCCCATCAAGTCTGTGCCAATCGCAATCCCACCCAGGCCCTATTCCCGTAACCAAACGCATTTATTCTGCTAATCCTCCTGACACTTAGGGTCAATTTAGCACGGCCAATCAACCTAACCTGAACATCTTTGGACTGTGGGAGGAAACCGGAGCACCCGGAAACCAGCCTCCCATTCATTGACTCTGTCTACACTTCCGGCTGCCTTGGCAAAGCAGCCAGCGTGATCAAGGACCCCACGCACCCCGGACATTCTCTCTTCCGCCTTCTTCCGTCGGGAAAAAGAAACAAAAGTCTGAGGTCACGCACCAGCCGGCTCAAGAACAGCTTCTTCCCTGCTGCCATCAGACTTTTGAATGGACCTACGTTGCATAAAGTTGATCTTTCTCTACACCCTAGCTATGACTGTAACAGTATATTCTGCGCTCTCCCCTTTCCCTCTCTATGCACGGTATGCTCTGTCTGTATAGCACGCAAGAAACAATACTTTTCACTGTATGCTTATACAATAAATCAAATCAAAAACAAAGGAGGAAACCCACGCAGACACGGGGAGAATGTGCAAACTCCACACAGAAAGTGACCCGAGACCAGAATTCAACCCAGGTCCCTGGCACTGTGAGGCAGCATTGCTAACCACTGTGCCACCGTGTTGCCCGGATGGGCAACAAATGCTGGCCTCACCTGCGATGCCCTCAGCCCGTGAATGAATTAAAAATCCCTACACAATGAGGTAGCAAGTTCCACACTCTCCCTGGGCAAAGACGTTTCTCCTCAGTTTTTTTATTGGATTTATTGGTGACTCTTTTATATTTGTGACCTTATTCACCAGCAGAAATATCTCCTGTACATCTGTCCATCAAATCCTCACTTTAAAAAGCTGCATCAACTCATTCCCCATTCTTCTCTCTATTGGACAAGAGAGCAGAATTCCTGAGCTATTGGCCGAGATTCTCCATTATCACCTGCGGCCGGGATTCTCTGACACCGCCCGCTGCTGGGATTCTCCAGTCTTGCTCGCGGCTGGGATTCTCCAGTCTCGCCCGCGGCTGGGATTCTCCAACCTCGCCCGCGGCTGGGACTCTCCAACCTCGCCCGCGGCTGGGATTCTCCAGTCTCGCCCATGGCTGGGATTCTCCAACCTCGCCCCCGACTGGGATTCTCCAACCTCGCCCCCGACTGGGATTTTCCAGTTTCACCCGTGGTTGGGATTTTCCCAACCACGGGTGAAACTGGAAAATCCCAGTCGGGCCCGTGGCTTGGATTCTCCAGTCTGACTGCAGTGAACAGAGAATTGGCTATGCGCCAAACCCTGCTAAGGGTGAAAAAAAAATCTTCCCATAAAAATATTTATTTACCCTTTTCAGGAATGTGTTTAAGTTCAAAATATTTATTTTACAGCAGTATTAAAAACTATTTATAATGCACAGATAATTCATTCCACGGACTAACATTTCAGATTAAGAATTCTCTTTTTTCAACATTTGATGCAAACAAATAATACAAATGATTGTTTCAAAGCAATGTCCGGAATTCTCCAGTCTCGCACGCCCTGCCGTCACTGCCAGTGAGAACGGAGAATTTGGCGCTCAGCCAAATCTCCATTCATTGCAGCGGGACTGGAGAATCCCAGTTGCAAGTGAGGTGGGAGAATCCCAGCGGTAGGAAGGGTGGGAGAATCCCAATGGACGTGGGGTGGGAGAATCCCAATGGAGGCGAGGTGGGAGAATCCCAGCGGTAGGAAAGGTGGGAGAATCCCAATGGACGTGAGGTGGGAGAATCCCAATGGAGGCGAGGTGGGAGAATCCCAATGGAAGCAAGATGGGAGAATCCCAATTGAGGCGAGGTGGGAGAATCCCAGCGGTAGGAAAGGTGGGAGAATCCCAATGGACGTAAGGTGGGAGAATCTCAATGGAGGCGAGGTGGGAGAATCCCAATGGAAGCGAGATGGGAGAATCCCAATGGAGGCGAGATGGGAGAATCCCAATGGAAGCGAGATGGGAGAATCCCAATGGACGTGAGGTGGGAGAATCCCAATTGAGGCGAGGTGGGAGAATCCCAGCGATAGGAAGGGTGGGAGAATCCCAATGGAAGCGAGATGGGAGAATCCCAATGGAGGTGAGGTGGGAGAATCCCAATGGAAGCGAGATGGGAGAATCCCAATGGAAGCGAGATGGGAGAATCCCAATGGAGGCGAGGTGGGAGAATCCCAATGGAAGTGAGATGGGAGAATCCCAATGGAAGCGAGATGGGAGAATCCCAATGGAAGCGAGGTGGGAGAATCCCAATGGAAGCAAGGTGGGAGAATCCTAGCAGTGGGCGAGGTGGGAGAATCCCAGCGGTAGGAAGGGTGGGAGAATCCCAATGGAAGCGAGATGGGAGAATCCCAATGGAGGCGAGGTGGGAGATCCCAATGGAGGCGAGGTGGGAGAATCCCAATGGAAGCAAGGTGGGAGAATCCCAATGGAAGCAAGGTGGGAGAATCCCAGCAGCGGGCGAGGTCAGAGAATCCCGGTCTACATCTCAGCAATCCTTCCATTGGATGCATCTCAGTTTGCTGATACATCCCGTCTCCAGTGTCAGCAACAACATCATTGACTCTGTGGCTTGACCTGAGCACCTATTGCTCACACCGCCTCATGCCAGAAATAAACAGACATAAAATACTCGGAAAAACAATGTGAGATTTCTCAGGAGAATCATTCACTCACAGCTGCACACCCCAACAGGAATTGAGTGATGTCACAAGGCCACTCATCTATCTTTTGTCAGAACTCTGCATGAAAATCAAAGGATCCCGATGTGCCCTGGCTGCCTTACCTCAACATTATCATTCTGCTCGGAATATTTAGTCACAGCAGCTGTCCTGTCTTTATTAAGAGAGAGTCGGTTTCTTATAACACCATAACATATAGGAGCAGAATCAGGCCATTCAGCCCATCCAGTCTGCTCTGCCATTTGACCACGACTGATAAGTTTCTCAACCCAATTCTCCTGCCTTTTCTCCATAACCCTTACCAATCAAGAATCTATCTATCTCTGTCTTAAAGACATTCAGTGACCTGGCCTCCTTCCATGGCAATGAGTTCCACAGATTCATCACCCTCTGGCTGAAGAAATTCCTCCTCATCTCGGTTCTAAAGACCGTCCCTTTACTCTGAGGCTGTGCCCTCGGATCCTAGTCTCTCCTACTAATGGAAACATCTTCCCCACGTCCACTCTCTTCAGGCCTTTCAGTATTCTGTAAGTTTCAATGAGATCCCCCCTCATCCTTCTAAACTCCACCGATTGGCTCCTCATACGCCAAGCCTTTCGTTCCTGGAATCATCCATGTGAACCTCCACTGGACCCTCGCCAAGGCCAGTACATACTTCCTTAGCTCCGGGGCACAAAATTGCTCGCAATATTCCAAATGTGGTCTGACCAGGGCCTTATACAGCCTCATCTCTGCTTCTGTACTCTAGTCCTCTCGAAATGAATGCTAACATTGTATTTGCCTTCCTCAATACCAACTCAACTTACAAGTTAAGAGAATCTTGAACTAGAACTCCCAAGAACTTTGGCACTTCCGATTTCTAACTTCTGTAAATTTTTTCTGTCTTCTTAAAAATCTCTTAAGTGGAAAAATGTATTTCTATATGGCTTTTCCTGAACTCTGGACGTCCCAAAATTGTTAAGAACCCCACTGATGTTACCTGCAAGAGTGTCTCAAAACCCTGAAGGACGGGCAGCATTCCTCCTCCTCTGCGGTTTTCCAGTTGAATGCACCCCTTGCTGCTGGGGAAACTGGGGGTACACTGTCAGCAGGACTGTAAGATCCCGCCGGTGTAAACGGCAGCAAGGTTTCGGTGGATAACTTGAAACACTGGTTCTATACTGGTGTATATTTGTTTGGAATCATGTGAGGAACAATGTACAACCCATTGAAGAACTCGTCTGGTCATTGCGTAAACACTTAATAAAGAGTATTTATTAAAGTACAAGAAAAAACACATGACTAGAAAGACTAGAATACACTATTATATTAATAATTAAACACACTGTTTTATGTGATATTATTTCTGATCCCAAAATATACCCACCTTCCCTGAACTCACTGAGACACCACTTTTCCAAAACAGCATCCACTTTGGTAACTCTGTAAGTCAAATGCAGCTTATAGTTACGGTACAATACAGCTTAGATGACCAAGTCTGGGAAAACGTCCTTTCCTGGTTCAGCAAAGGCACAAAATTCCATCTTTTAGAGGAGAATATTTGCAAACTGCTGTGGCTCTAAATGTTAGATGGAACAGGCCTCTGCCTCACTGTTGGATGGAAAACCAGTGACAGTGCTAGTAGTTATATTGTTCAGTTTCTTTGATATTCCATCCTGTGGATTCGGCTGTAAAACTCTCTCAAATTACTTGCCTTTAGAAGTTATCAAGTTTGTATCACCCCACTAATCTCTGGTAAACAGTTTATCTGATATGGCACCTCAAATACTCTAGATGCCTGCTATCCTTGTTACTGGGCAAATTGCATCTTATTACTCCTCTAGACGCCTACTAACCTTGTTACTGGACAAACCGTATCTCATTACTCCTCCAGACGGCTGCTAACCCTGTTACTGGAGAAATCACATCTCATTACTCTTCTAGACACCTGCTAATCTTGTTACTGGACAAATCATATCTCATTACTCCAGACACCTGCTAACCTTGTTACTGGTCAAGTTGCATCTCATTACTCCACTCGACACCTCCTAGTCTTGTTACTCATTTGTTATTTTGTTTTTATCTCAAATGTTAACCTTGTTAACTTCCTAACAAAATGCTTTACAGCCCATGAAGTGTGTTTAAACCACAGTTACTTTTGTAACAAAGGGAAATGTGGCAGCCAAATTGCACATAGAAAAGTCCCACCAAAACCAATGGCAGAAACGATCAGTTACCCTTTTTACGATATGAGTTGAGGGGTATCGGTTGGGCAGCTCTTTGTTGACCAGCCCAGACATGATGGGCTGAATAGCCTTATTCCTTTTTGTAGATTTTCTATGATTGTATAACGCCAACATAGCTTTTCTGTTCTTTGAGTAGCACCACGGGGTTTTTATTACAACCACCTCAATGTGTATACTGGACTTCCATTTAACATTGTATTCAAAATATTCCTTAACAGTGCAGCACTCCCACAGTACCTGCCTGGCATTGTGATTTTAATGCTCTGGAGTAAAATTTGAACCCACAACCTGCTGATAAAGGAGGGGGGACCACTACCACAGAGCCAAGGCTGATGCCACAATCAGATCAGTCATGATCCTATTGAATGGTGAGCTGGCTCAATGGGCCGACTAATGCTCCTAATTCACATGTGCGTAATAGCTAACAACTCACTTTGTATACTTTGGACAGCACAAGATGATGTCCAGAAAGAATGTTCCCAATGGTGGGGGAATCCAGAGGTCATGGTTTGAGATTAAATCTTTTAGGACTGAGGTGAGGAGAAATTTCTTCAGTGGTGAATCTGTGGAATCGTCATCGACTTCAGGAAGCGCATTGGAGAACATGCCCCTGTCTACATCAATGGGGATGAAGTAGAAATGATCGAGAGTTTCAAGTTTCTAGGTGTTCAGATCACCAACAACCTGTCCTGGTCCCCCCATGCCGACACTATAGTTAAGAAAGCCCACCAATGCCTCTACTTTCTCAGAAGACAAAGGAAATTTGGTATGTCCATTACAAGTTTCACCAACTTTTATAGATGCACCACGGAAAGCATTCTTTCTGGTTGTACAACTTGGTAAGGCTCCTGCTGTGCCCAAGACCGCAATAAACTACAAAGGGTTGTGAACAAAGCCCAGCCTCCCACCCATTGGCACTGTCTATGCTTCCCCCTGCCTCGGAAAAGCAGCCAGCCTAATTAAGGACTCCACGCACCTTGAACATTCTCTCTTCACCTTCTTCCATTGGGAAAAAGATACAAAAGTCTGATGACACATACCAACCAACTCAAGAACAGCTTCTTCCCTGCTGCCATTAGACTTTTGAATGGACCTACCCCGCATTAAGTTGATCTTTCTCTACACTCTAGCTTTGACTGCAACACTACATTCTGCACTCTCTCCTTTCCTTCTCTATGAACGGTATGCTTTGTCTGTATAGTGCGCAAGAAACAATACTTTTCACTGTACACTAATACATGTAACAATACTAATACACAACTCAAATCAAATCAAATCAAGTAGGCTTATATTAACACTGAATTAAGTTACTGTGAAAATCCCCCAGTCACCACACTCTGGTGCCTGTTTGGGTACACTGAGGGAGAATTTAGCATGGCCAATGCACCCTAACCAGCACGTCTTTCAGACTGCGGGAGGAAACCGGAGCACCCGGAGGAAACCCACACAGACATGGGGAGAACGTGCAGACTCTGCACAGACAGTGACCCAAGCCGGGAATCGAACCCGTGTCCCTGGCGCTGTGAGGCAGCAGTGCTAACCACTGTGCCACCGTGCCGTCTGGCTGAAGCTGCGGTGGAACATTCAATCGGGAATAGCCACTCTTGGAGATTTGCCATTTTGAGCTAGCACGCAGGTGAAGGCAACAAGTACACTCTGACACCCAGATCCATCTGCACCTCAATCTCTCTCCAATTGAATAATATATCCTGGGACTACCCAAGGAAGCTAAAAGCTTGTTGTAAAAAATCTCTCTCCGCATCCAGGCTTTCAAACCATTTTGTGATTTTCATTTTTAAAAACTTGGCTTGCGTCCTTTTCCAGCCTGGGTTTATTTTTTCCCTGTGATGAGAATGGGACATTACTCTTTCCAATAGCTCAGTCTACTGGAAATATGGTTGCGGTTTTACCTTGAACCGTTTCCAAGGTCGCAATGTCTTTCAGTGGGTTCACTAAGTAGACCAGGACACAGCGCTCCATGGGTGGTCTCTCTCTCTCCCTTGAGTGTTTTGTGGACAATCACCATCACTGGGAATGTTACTCTGAATCTTTGATCGTGATTTGTGTATCCTGTTCCTAGTTAATTAAAACTGGAAATCTCCTGTTTACTTGTTGGACCTGTTTGTATGATCGTAAATCACTCAATGTAGAGTCACACCTCCCATTGATTAGCCTGAGCTGCTTTCATTCTCAATTGTTATTAGGCTATGCCTCAACTTTGAAATGTTCTACATCCCTCCCTGGCACTCCCTATCCCTGTAACGTCTCGGAGTCCCACAACCCTCTGAAATCTCCATGTTCCTCCAATTCCGGCCTCTTACACATCACCGATTTTCATTGCGTCGCCATTGGTGGTAGAGCCTAAACTCCTTGCTCCCCAAACCTTTTCACCTCTCTCTCTCTCTCTGCTTTTTAGTTGCTTGTTTAAACTCACCTGTTTGAATACTCCCCTTCTGGTATCACATTTTGCTTATTAAGTGCCTCTGTGAAGCAGTTTATGATGTTTTGCCACATTAAAGGCGCTATCTAAATGCAATTTGTTGATGTCATTATCTCAAAGCGCATCACAGCCATTGAAGTTCTTTAGACACCCGGTGTAATGAGTCTTCGGAGGCTGAAGTCCCTTCACCAAAATCCCTTCAGTTACAATTCCGACAGCAGTACACAGAGCGCTATCAGTCGGCAGTCTACCTTCGGGAGTGCCAGAGGAACTGACATGCCCGGTTAATTACAAGGAAAAGATTCCCTGATTAGTCCATCAATTGGTTCTTTAATCAGGGAGTTCATTCTCCAATAGGTCAACCTCAATGGCCTGACTGAAGTCAGTACACCCAGCTATCGTTTGTGTAGAAAACATGGCACTCCTGAACTTCTGGCCTCTAGCACCCTAATTACTTTGTGTGAGATAGAAGTGGGGCAGCCAACGTCGGTGGGGATGGGTTCCTCGGGCAGCAGGGCTGTAAACTCCATAGAATTCTTCCCAGAGTTAATGGGTAAGATCTTCCAGTCCCGGTTTGGCAGGTTCCCCAGAAGCATGGGCGCCGAGCAACAAGAATGCCCATTGACTTCAGTGGGACTGGAAAACATCTCTGGTGACCAATGGTGAGCCGCTTCCACTGCAGCAGGAAAACCCACTGTGAGGCAGGACTGGAAAATCCCAGCCAATGTTACAGGCTGATTACCTTTGGGATGGGGGTGTGATAGAAAAGTGTCTGGTCATGGGGCGGGATTTTACGGCCTCCCGAGGCCAACGGAGATTTCCATTTTGGGAATGTTCCCCACCCTGATTCCGGGCCGGGCGGAATGGTAAGGTTTTGGCCATTATGCTCTGGCCGTCATGGTAAAGATGTGGAGATGCCAGCATTGGACTGGAGTGAACACAGTAAGAGTTTTAACAACACCAGGTTAAAGTCCAACAGGTTTATTTGGTAGCAAATACCATTAGCTTTCAGAGCGCTGCTCCTTCGTCAGGTGGAGTGGAAATCTGCTCTCAAACAGGGCACAGAGACACAAAATCAAGTTACAGAATACTGATTAGAATGCGAATCTCTACAACCAGCCAGATCTTAAAGATACAGACAATATGGGTGGAGGTTGTCTGTATCTTTACGATCTGGTTGGCTGTAGAGACTGTGAAAATCCCCCGTCACCACACTCCGGCGCCTGTTCGGGTACACTGAGGAAGAGTTTAGCATGGCTAATGCACCCTAACCAGCAAGTCTTTCGGACTGTGGAGGAAACCGAAGCACCCGGAGGAAACCCACGCAGACATGGGGAGAAGGTGCAGACTCCGCACAAACAGTGACCTGAGGCAGGAATTGAACCCGGGTCCCTGGCACTGTGAGGCAGCAGTGCTAACCACTGTGCCACCGTGCTGCCCATGACTGAGATAAGGAGAATTTATTCTCTCGGGGAGGTCATTAGTCGATGGAATTCTCTTTCTCAGTGAGGAAAAACGGGAGTTGAGATCTCAATCAGGTCAGCCATGATCTTATGGAATGGCAAAGCAGGATGGAGGGGCCGAATGGCCTATTCCTGCTCCTAATTCTGGTGTTCTTGTGTTCTAGAGAATTCTGTCCCAATGAGCCTGGATTGAAACATTGAAATCTGAGATTGGTAGTTATTTTGTTAGGCCTGGGACGATGCGGCCAAGGTGGGTAAACTTGAGTTAAGATGCAGCTCAGCTGCGATCAAATTGAATGTGTCACAGACTCAAGGGGCTGAATGGCCTCAGCCTGTTCCGACATTGCTACATGATGCACTTGTAGGAACCAATTTTCCCCTGTAGCCTCTCTGGTTACCAATCCACACACCCAGCCTTCCTCGACTAATGTGGTGTTGTTGTAATAACCATTAGCATCTACTCTGACAGCAGGTGAGTCATGCACATCCTGTAAGATGTGGGAAGCGTAGCTAGTCTGGAGAGACCGATGCTCACCAAACCCAGCACAGAATGCAGACTCTCCAACTTGTCCCCAAACTGAAACTAACCAGCTCTTAGTGTGACAATACTGTGCCTTTAAGAAATGTATTTTAATCATGATTCACTGCAAAATGCTTCTAGCAGTCCCTGGCATTTTATCGGAGCTGTTTGCCTACAACTGGTATCCTCTATTCTTACAGAAGCAGTATAGTTGATACAATGCTTGTTTTAATCTGAACAATGCAATGTTCCATTGTTTCAGTGTTTCCCTGGGATTGTAGAGTTTGAATGGGATGATTGATAGGTCAGGTCATATGACTGGGGACAACTGGGCTTTCATAGAGAATTCCAGCTCAGTTGCTGTTTTCAGATGCTGTTTTTGCCCTCTCTGGAGTTGGAGATTCTGCCGTCTGCGTGTTACTGTTTTGGAAGCTGAAGAGAGAGACTTATCCTTTCGTGTCTCTGAAGTCTGAAGCCTGGAATCTGCTGGAGACTAGGTTTCCTTCTCTGTTTTGCTGTCTTGAGGATATATTCTTCTCTGAAAACGGCTGTTTGGATTTCTGTCTATAGGTGTTAAAAAACGGAAATCTAGTATCATGTGAGCACACTTGTTTTAGTGCTAACTAATTCTGAAGAAGGGTATATGCGTATGTGGTATTGCTTTTAAATTGGAACAACAGAGATAGCTAGCGGTTAAGGATTATACTGTGGCATGTTTAAGTCTTGTAATTGGCAAAAGTTATGCCAATTATTTTTGTTATATTCTGTGTTCTTAAATAAACTTTGTTTGATAAAAGCTTCCTAGTGGGTCACTTGAATCATACCTGGAGTGAAACAGCTTGTACTCACCGATGTCAAAATCAAATGTAAAAACTTAGGGTTGAGGCTATCTTCACAAAACACCTTGGAGTTTCTGGTCTGGGTCTAAACATTAGGAATGGTCCTCAAGCTGAGACGTTAACTCTGTCTCTCTTTCTACTGATACTGGCTGATTTGCTGGGCATTTCCAGCATTTTCTGTTATGTTAAGGTCAGTTTGCCAGCACCTGCAGTATTCTGCTCTTGGACCTGGTGGTGTTCATGGCTAAGAAGGGTGCTAATAGCGGCACATTAAAAGATCAGAATGTCTTAATGGCAGAACAAACAGTGTGAGAAAGGACAATCTGAAATAGGTAACTGATGGCCCTGGTGGGTAGACATTTGGGGGTTTGGGTGCAAGAAATGGGTTCAACCATGAATCTGACATCTCTTGGCGAGGTGTGCAAATTATAATTCCTGAAAGAGTTAGCTGCAGGGGAAATGCTGAAATCTGCAATGCTCCAGATATAAGAACTGGACTGATCATAATGTGGAATTTGTTGCACAAATGATATTGTCTGATTCCCAAGATACATCCCTTGAATTAAACATTCATAGTGCATGAGCTGAGCAATTAGAAGCAGCGGCACAATAGCACAGTGGTTAGCACTGCTGCCTCACAGCGCCAGGGACCCGGGTTCAATTCCAGCCTCGGGTCACTGTCTGTGTGGAGTTTGCACATTCTCCCCATGTCTGCGTGGGTTTCCTCTGGGTGCTCTGGTTTCCCACAGTCCAAAGATGTGTGGGTTAGGTGGAATGACCATGTTGAATTGACGCTTAGTGTCGGGGGACTAGCTGGGGTAAATGCACTGGGTTATGGGAATAGGGCCCGGGTGGGATTGTGCTCGGTGCAGACTCGATGGGCTGAATGGCCTCCTTCTGAATTCAGGATTCTGTGATTCTGTAGGGATTCTTTGAGATCAATTGGTTGATTGAGAAGTAATTAGATGAAGATCGTTCTTTGTGAGGGAGATAAACATTAAGTTAATCAAAAATGAAAATGTTGAACAAACTCAGCGGGCACCATTTTCCTGTCTCGCTGCGCTGGTCGAGTAGTGGAGCAGGGCAGGAAGCGGGAGGCCAAAAACGGGAATCGTGACCCAGCGTTCAGCCGGTTGCGATCTTCCCGGGCCATTTTTCCTGCTGTAATCAGCCACGTGCCATGGAAAGGCCAGAGGCTGATTACAATATTCATGAAATCATTTCAATCTATTTAGCGAAACCGGGACGGTATCGTCCGGGGTGGGGGGGCGGGGGGGAGGTCACCCGATCTCCTGGTATACTGGGAGATCAGCACTTTACAGCAGTCTGTTGCCAGCCCCCCCCCCCCCACCCTACCGGCAAGAATCGCTGGATGGTCTCTGTGCCGCACAGAGTGCCGTAAATTAATGTCACTAAGCTCACCCAAAAAATAGACCGGAAAATCTCCCGTTGGACACTATTTTTGGGAAGATCGGGCCCAGCCGCTCTGGCAGCCTCTGTGCAGAGAAGCATAGACTCAGAGAAGCATAAACTCATAGAATCCCTCCAGTGCCGAAGGAGGCCATTCAGCCCATCGAGTCTGCACCAACCACAATCCCACCCAAGCCCTATCCCCATAATCCCATGCAATTAACCCAGCTAGTCCCCCTGACACTAAGGGTCAACTTAGCATGGCCAATCCACCTAACCCCGCACATCTTTGGAGTGTGGGAGGAAACCGGAGCACCCGGAAGAAATCCATACATTCATGGGGAGAACGTAAAGTAAAGTAAAGTTTATTGATTAGTCACAAGTAGGCTTATGTTTACACTGCAATGAAGCTACTCTGGAAATCCTGTAGTCGCCACACTCCAGCACCTGCTCAGGTACACTGAGGGAGAATTGAGCATGGCCAATGCACCTAACATGAAAACTCTGCACAGACAGTGACCCAAGCCGGGAATTAAACCCAGGTCCCTGGCGCTGTAAGGCAGCAGTGCTAACCACTGTGCCACCATGCCACCCCACATGTTTTGAGTCTAGGGTCATTAAGACTTGAAACGTTAACTCTCTCTCTCCACAGATGCTGCCAGACCTGCTGAGTTTATAGCCAGCATCTTCTGTTCTTGATACAGATTTCCAGCATCCACAGTATTTTGTTTTGAGTTAACTAAATTGGAAACAGAAAAAAAAGACTCACATTTATTAAGCGTTTCTCATAACCTCAGGCAAAGCACTCAGTGAAATACTTCTGAAGTGTCACTTCCAATTTGAACTCAGCAGGATTCCTCAAGTCGCAACTTCGTAATGACCAGACGATCGGTTTTACCGATGTTGGTTAAGGGATAAATAGTGGCCAGGACTTTGGGAAAACTTTCCTGCTCTCCTCCAGTCCTGTTGAGGCTTTAGTTTAATATTTAACTTGAAAGAAGGCACCTCTGGCAATGCAGCACTGGCTCAGTACTGTACTGGAGTGTTAACCTAGATGATATGCCAAGGTCCCTGGAGTGGGACTTGAACCCTCTTGACCTTTCAAGACCAGAGATGACGGCCCAAAGGCTATTCCATCTATAGAACAGGGGGATAATGTCCTGGGGAAAGAATGAGCAGGGAAAGGAGAGGAATTGTTGTGACACAAAGAAATTGAAATCCAATTCATATCCAAATCCAAGTTCACATCTACGTTCAAGGCTGCAAACCACTCCTGCACTGTAACCTCTCCTGAATTCCAATGGGAACACCATTCAAAAAGAAAGACTTACATTTGCCTGTCATGTCTCAAAGCACTTTACAACCAGCGAAGTTCCTTTGCCAGTCACTGGAGTAATGTAGGAATTGCTGCAACAAAACTCCCAAAAAACCTCAATGTGTTACTGACCAGGTCGTCTGGTTCATTTTGTTGTGATGTTGCACTGCAAATATGGGCGGCACAGTGGTTAGCACTGCTGCTTCACAGCTCCAGGGACCTGGGTTCAATCCCTGGCTTGGGTCACTGTCTGCGTGCAGTTTGCACATTCTCCTCGTGTCTGCGTGGGTTTCCTCCGGGTGCTCCGGTTTCCTCCCACAGCCCAAAGATGTGCGGGTTAGGTTGATTGGCCATGCTAAAATAACCCCTTAGCGTCCTGAGATGCATAGGTTAGAGGGATTAGTCGATAAATATGTCGGGATATGGGGGTAGGGCCTGGGTGGGATTGTGGTCGGTGCAGACTCGATGGGACAAATGGCCTCTTTCTGTACTGTAGGGTTTCCATGATTTCTATGATATTGGTTGCCGCAACCACATAATCTGTGCAATGGAATTACAGAGAAAAGACACTGTTCCACAAAGGAGATTTAGGGCGGCATTTTCCGGCCGTGCTCACCCCTAGACCAGAAATTCCCACCCCGAGGTCAACCTTTGCATGGTCCACAGAATTTTCTGTCCCGCCTGCTATGATTCCCGTGGCGGGCGGGACAGGAAAATTCCACCCATAGAATGAGTAGACTGCGACACAGCCCAATCTCCCACTTTGTAAAACATGCCGATAGTAAGGAAGCAGTGTGTAAACAGGGTGGCACAGTGGCACAGTGGTCAGCACTGCTGCCTCACAGCGCCAGGGACCTGGGTTCAATTCCCGGCTTGGGTCACTGTCTGTGTGGAGTCTGCATGTTCTCCGCGTGTCTGCGTGGGTTTCCTCCGGGTGCTGCGGTTTCCTCACGTGCTCCAAAGATGTGCGGGTGAGGTGGATTGGCCATGCTAAATTGCCCCTGAGCATCAGGAGGATTAGCTAGGGTAGCTAGCTCAGGTTTCCTCCCACATTCTGAAAGACGTGCTGGTTAGGTGCATCGCCACAAACAGGCACCGGAGTGTGGCGACTAGGGGATTTGCACTGTAACTTCATTGCAGTGTTAATGTAAGCCTTACTTGTGACTAATAAATAAACTTTTAAATTTTAAATGCATGAGGTTATGGGGATAGAGCCTGGGTGGGGTTGTTTTCGGTGCAAACTCGATGGGCTGAATGGCCTCCTTCTGCATTGTAGGATTCTATGAAATAATTGAAAAATTAATAAACTCAATCACACAACATATGATCTTGGGGCCGCACGGTGGCATAGTGGTTAGCACTGCTGCCTCACAGCCCCAGGGACCCAGGTTCGATTCCAGCCCTAAATGACTGTCAGTGTGGAGTTTACACATTCTCCCCGTGTCTGCGTGGGTTTCCTCGGGGTGCTCCAGTTTCCTCCCACAGTCCAAAGATGTGCAGTTTAGGTGGATTGGCCATGCTAAATTACCCTTTAGTGTCCAAAGATGTGTAGGTTACGGGGATTAGAGGGATAAATGCTGGGGTCCTGGGTGGGATGCTTCATCGGAGAGTCGGTGCAGACTCAATGGGCCGAATGGCCTCCTTCTGCTCTGTAGAGATTCTGATTTCAATTCAAAATGCAGAGTAGAGTGGACCTTTCCTTCTTATCCTGTAAATTAAGGAGATCTGCATTTTGCAACATGATGTAAATATTTGCATACTTGAAATGCTCATTATTGTGCAATACTTCTCTTATTTTATATTTTATTTTTATTTACGGATTGTCTCTAACTGCGTTATAAATTATGATTGCTTTGTTTGTGTTGTCCTCACTATTCAGTGTGTGTTGCTGTGCTACATTTTCAATACATCCATCTCTTTGGCCGGGGTCTTGCGCCCACGCTTGCCGTTTGCGAGGTTTCCGGCAGAGTCTCAAGATTCAGAAGGAGCAGATCCCACCGGAAAGAACACGATTTTGGATCTTCCCCGTGTATTTAAATATAATTAACCCGCCCCCTCACTATATATTGACCCCTGCCATATATGGATCCCCCATCGTATATTGACCCCCCTGTCATATACTGACCCTCGTGCCATATATTGACCTCCCTGCCGTATATTGACCCCCCCTGTCGTATATTGGCCCCTGCCATATACTGACCCCACTGCCATATATTGACCTCCCTGCCGTATATTGACCCCTGCCATATATTAACCCCCTGCCATATATTAACCCCCTGCCATATATTGACCCCCCGCCATATATTGACCCCCTGCTATATATTGACCCCCTGCCATATATTTACCCCCGCCATATATTAACCCCTGCCATATATTGACCCCCTGCCATATATTGATCCCCTGCCGTATATTGATCCCCACCATATATTGACCCCCCTGCCATATATTGACCCCCCGCCATATATTGACTCCCCATATATTGACCCCCCTGCCATATATTGACCCCCCTTCTGTATATTGATCCCCCTGCCATATATTGACCCCCCCTGCCACATATTGATCCTCCTGCCATATATTGATCCCTGCCATATATTGACCCCAGATCATATGATCTGGAGGGAAAGCTGACCGGTTTCTCTTAGCGAAACAATGGTTTTCTCACCAGAAAGAACACTCTGCCATGCTTTGGTGAGATTTAGTAAGAAGTCTCACAACACCAGGTTAAGTCCAACAGGTTTATTTGGTAGCACAAGCCACTAGCTTTCGGAGCGCTGCCCCTTCATCAGGTAAGGGGCAGCAAGCGCTCCGATAGCTAGTGGCTTGTACTATCAAATAAACCTGTTGGACTTTAACCTGGTGTTGTGAGACTTCTTACTGTGTTCACCCCAGTCCAACGCCGGCATCTCCACATCTTGGTAAGATTTACCCAACTATGGATGCATCAATCACACCAACCACCCGCTTTTCCGTTTTGTGTTCTCGCCGGCAAGAACTGCATCTTCCAGATCTTGCCTTCCAACCCCCCCCCCCCCCGCCCCCACCACACCCCCACCTCCCCCCCACACCCCCACCTCCCCCCCCCCACCACACCCCCACCTCCCCCCCCAACTCCCCCCCCCCACCACGCCGGCAAACTCGCAGAAGGCAAATGCTACAGTTTTGTCCGTTTAGCTACAGTTTTGCTTGCACCTCAGCCCCATATTCCTAATCTATGGAGAGCTGGTGGGGAGCAGGGAAGGGAAGGAGGAACTCTTTGTGAACCTGCTCCTGGGCCTAGCCACAAGCGCCATCAACAGATCCAGGCAGCGGGTGATGGAGGAGGTTGTCTGATCCAACTGCCTGCCCTCTACCCTGGCTACATTCGTGGCTGGCGTCCCTAGAGAGGGAGCAAGCAATGCCTTGGCACCGCTGGGATTTGGTGTCTTTATCTGAGGAAGAATGTCCTTGCTATCCAGGGAGTGTAGCGAAGGTTTACCAGGCTGATTCCTGGGATGGCAGGTCTGTCATATGAGGAGAGACTAAGTTGGTTAGGATTGTATTCATTGGAGTTTAGAAGAGTGAGAGGGGATCTCATAGAAACGTATAAAATTCCAACAGGTTTAGACAGGGTAGATTCAGGAAGAATATTCCTGATGGTGGGGGGAGTCCAGAACTAGGGATCATAGTTTGAGGATAAGGGGTAAACGTTTTAGGACTGAGGTGAGGAGAAATTTCTTCACCCAGAGAGTGGTGAATGTATGGAATTCACCACCACAGAATGTAGTTGAGGCCAAAACGTTATCTAATTTAAGAACAAAGAACAAAGAACAGTACAGCACAGGAAACAGGCCCTTCGGCCCTCCAAGCCTGTGCCGCTCCTTGGTCCAACTAGACCAATCGTTTGTATCCCTCCATTCCCAGGCTGCTCATGTGACTATCCAGGTAAGTCTTAAACGATGTCAGCGTGCCTGCCTCCACCACCCTACTTGGCAGCGCATTCCAGGCCCCCACCACCCTCTGTGTAAAAAACGTCCCTCTGATATCTGAGTTATACTTTGCCCCTCTCACCTTGAGCCCGTGACCCCTCGTGATCGTCACCTCCGACCTGGGAAAAAGCTTCCCACTGTTCACCTTATCTATACCCTTCATAATCTTGTACACCTCTATTAGATCTCCCCTCATTCTCCGTCTTTCCAGGGAGAACAACCCCAGTTTACCCAATCTCTCCTCATAGCTAAGACCCTCCATACCAGGCAACATCCTGGTAAACCTTCTCTGCACTCTCTCTAACGCCTCCACGTCCTTCTGGTAGTGCGGCGACCAGAACTGGACGCAGTACTCCAAATGTGGCCTAACCAGCGTTCTATACAGCTGCACCATCAGACTCCAGCTTTTATACTCTATACCCCGTCCTATAAAGGCAAGCATACCATATGCCTTCTTCACCACCTTCTCCACCTGTGTTGCCACCTTCAAGGATTTGTGGACTTGCACACCTAGGTCCCTCTGTGTTTCCATACTCCTGATGACTCTGCCATTTATTGTATAACTCCTCCCTACATTATTTCTTCCTAATTTGCAAGGGAATGATGTTGTAAGGGGGCGTCATGGTGGCACAGTGGTTAGCACTGCTGCCTCACAGCACCAGGGACCCGGGTTCAATTCCGGCCTCAGTTCAGTATCTGTGTGGAGTTTGCACATTCTCCCCGTATCTGCGTGGGTTTCCTCCGGGTGCTCCGGTCTCCTCCCACACTCCATAGATATGCGGGGTTTGGCCATGCTTAATTGACCCGAGTGTTAGGGGGATTAGAAGGGTAAAAGTGTGGGGTTATGGGGATAGGGCCTGGGTGGGATTGTGGTTGTTGCAGACCCGTTGGGCCAAATGGGGCACTTTGGGGATTCTATGATTTCAAGAAGAAATTATAGATCATAGAAGATCATAGTAATCCTACAGTACAGAAAGAGGCCATTCGGCCCATCAAGTCTGCACCGACCACAATCCCACCCAGGCCCTACCCCCATATCCCTACATATTTTACCCACTAATCCCTCTAACCTACACATCTCAGGACACTAAGGGGCAATTTTAGCACGGCCAATCAACCTAACCCGCACACCTTTGGACTGTGGGAGGAAACCGGAGCACCCGGAGGAAACCCACGCAGACACGAGAAGAACGTGCAAACTCCACACCGACAGTGACCCAAGCCGGGAATCGAACCCAGGTCCCTGGAGCTGTGAAGCAGCAGTGCTAACCACTGCCAATTAGATATAGCCCTTGGGGCTGAAAGGATCAAGGGATATGGGGGGGGAAGGCGGGTTTGGGATATTGAGTTTGAAGATTAGCCATGATCAAAATGAATGGTGGAGCAGGTTGGAAGGGCTGAATGGCCTCCTCCTGCTTCTAGTTTCTATGTTTCTATGATGCCTTATTGACCCTCTGAATCACATCTGGATTAAGGTTTTAAGCTTTATTTGTCATTTGTTTTTGCCTGAAGTAATATACTTTCAGTTTATTTGATTTAGTTTAATTAGTTATTGGATTTATCCAAAATAGGAATCACACAAATGCCTGCATGTGGAGAGCAGATCATAAGCTTGCCATCTAAATCCAACATTGCAAACTTAGTGATGAAAACATCCCAACGTTTATTTAAAGTGCATTGGGTGTTGGAAATAATCGTTGGTCGAAAGAAGAAAGACAGTTAACAGCAGACTTGGGGAAACAATGGGATCGGGCTTTTAATTGGACGCTCACTTCTTAAATGATTAGCGACCTCACAACCAGTTCCACGCCTATGGAGTTTATTTCTTTTTCTCAGGTACAGCATGACTGGATTGCGTGTGAGCAACAAGAGGAACAAAACAAAAGAACCTCTTTGAACGTTTGGTTTATTTTTAAATAGCGCGGAGAGATCAGTCTTGGGAGACCAACATGTAAGAGCTCCCCCTCGCCGGTGGTGAGCATCAAACGGCAAAGATGCAACAATGCCCCCCGCTCCAAGGAGAACGAGCCTGCTTCAAAAAGGCACCTGCAGCCTGGGTCACAAATGTCCCTGTCCACACATCACCCTGAACGGCAATCATCGTGATCACAGTCCACCAGGTGAGCACTTCAAAGTGCCACTTGGCTTGGCGTACCAGGTGCCTTTGCGTACCAGCTGAAACAAACAAAATGTACCGGACCCTTGCTTTCTATTGCGTTACGGTATAGAACACAGTGTGCCGAGGCAGGCTGTGCCATTTCCGACACGTAATCTAACAGACCAAGACTGAGAAAGTGGAGGTCACAGTGCAACCTCAGTGTTCCCCTTCCACAGTGACCTCCAATCCACCAAACTTAATCAATGCTAATCTATTTTCCCTTGCAAATCACACCAACATTAAGCAGGCATGCTCGGTAGAAATGGTTCATTATTTTGGTGGCACGGTGGCACAGTGGTTAGCACTGATGCCTCACAGCGCCAGGGGCCCGGGTTCGATTCCGGCCTCGGGTCACTGTCTGTGTGGAGTTTGCACGTTCTCCCCATGTCTGCGTGGGTTTCCTCCGGGTGCTCCAGTTTCCTCCCACACTCCAAAGATGTGCGGGTTAGATTGATTGGCCATGATAAATTGACACTTAGTGTCAGGGGGATTAGCAGGGTAAATGAGGGTTATGGGAATAAGGCCTGGGTAGGATTGGGGTCAGTACAGGCTCAATGGGCCGAATGGCCTCCTTCTGTACTGTAGGGATTCTATGATTCTATGATATCCCACAGGTTGACTCTTGTTCTTGTTTTTCACCTAAACACACTCAGCCTGTCACTTTTTACCGAGATTGGTCAGAAGGGAAAGTATTTTATTTGGGATTTAGGATGTGATTTATTATTGTCACATGTATTAATATACAGTGAAAAGTATTGTTTCTTGCGCGCTGCACAGACAAAGCATACCGTTCATAGAGAAGGGAAAGAGAGAGTGCAGAATGTAGTGTTACAGTCATAGCTAGGGTGTAGAGAAAGATCAACTTAGTGCGAGGTAGGTCCATTCAAAAGTCTGACAGCAGCAGGGAAGAAGCTGTTCTTGAGTCAGTTGGTATGTGACCTCAGACTTTTGTATCTTTTTCCCAAAGGAAGAAGGTGGAAGAGAGGATGTCCCTCCCACAATCCGAAAGATGTGCCGGTTAGGTGCATTGGCCATGCTAAATTCTCCCTCAGTGTACCCGAACAGGTGCCGGAGTGTGGCGGCTAGGGGATTTTCACAGTAACTTCATTGCGGTGTTAATGTAAGCCTACTTGCAACAATAATGATAAAATAAATGAATGGTGGAGCAGGGCGGAATGGCTCCTGCTTCTAGTTTCAATGTTTCTATATAATGTCCTCTTTGAGATGGCACTGTCTTTCTCATGGAATCATAGAATCATACAGTGCAGAAGGAGGCCATTCAACCCATCGAGTCTGCACTGACCACAATCCCACCCATAACCCCATGCTTTACCCGAGCTAGTCCCCCTGACACTAAGGGACAAATTTAACATGGCCAATCCACCTAACCCACACATCTTCGGACTGTGGGAGGAAACCAGAGCACCCGGAGTGAACATGACTCGGGGAGAACACGCAGGCTCCACACAGACACTGACCCAAGCCGGGAATCGAACGCGGGTTCCTGGCGCTGTGAGGTAGTTGTGCTAACCACTGTGCTACCATGCCACCCTTCTTACTCTGTCCCTCTTTAAACTGGACACCTCTTAAAGTGCCGATTAGTTTAGACATCCGATTCCAAGAGGACTGAAGGTATGGTTACCAATGATGTGACGAGGGACGCTGCGATGCACGTAAGGCCACAGACTCAAACGTCCATTGCTTTGTAAGTGACCATAACCTTGGTGCATTCAGATTGAAGCGTTGTTGATCTGAATCCTCTTTTTCTTGATGATTTCCACACTGTTATTTTGAAGGTTCTCTGTAACACTAGCAGGATGTGTCCTTACAACCGTTTGTACCTCAGTGAAATGCCACAAGGTTTGTGAACTGGCTTTCACCCTGGCGTGCCTTTCACAGCAGCCATTCAGCAAAGGGATGCATGTTCGTATTCATTCGAAATTGCTAAGTGCAACTAAATCTCCAGCCAGCCCTTTACCTGTAGGTTGGTACTGTGGGCGATCATTCATTAAATAATAATTTACATCCAATGAGTTACTCCTGAAGTGACTACGAGAGCAGGAGGGGAAATTATCCACAACAATAAAGCATGTACAGCTCTAAATCATGGAATTCCTACAGTGCAGAAGGAGGCCATTCAGCCCATTGAATCTGTGCCCACTCTGACAGAGCATGTTATCCCCACCCTATCCCTGTAACCCCCCTAACTCCCCCTAACCTACACAACTTGGGACATTAAGAGACAGTTTACCCAACTTGCACATCTTTGGACTGTGGGAGGAATCCGGAGCACCCGGAGGAAACCCACGCAGACACGGGGAGAACGTGCAAACTCCACGCAGACAGTCACCTGAGGCTGGAATCGAACCCGGGTCCCTGGCGCTGTGAGGTAGCAGTGCTAACCACTGTGCCACCGTGTTGCCCAGTAATGCTCAGTAATTGGACATACTACACGCTAGCACACTAAACTACAGTAAACTGAAAAGGACTTAAGTTTACATAATGTTTACAATCATCTAAGCCCTTCGCATCCAATGAATTGCTTCTGAAGTGTAGTGACTGTTGGAGTGCAGGAAACATGGCAGACAATTTGTGCACAGCAAGATCCCACAAAACATAAGGACCCAGTAATCTGTTTTGATGAGGCCGGTTGAAGGATAGATGTTGCCAGGACCCTGTTAAAAACTCTTAAGATAAAAGCAAAATATTGCAGATGCTG
Source organism: Mustelus asterias (assembly GCF_964213995.1). Classification (NCBI taxonomy): domain Eukaryota; kingdom Metazoa; phylum Chordata; class Chondrichthyes; order Carcharhiniformes; family Triakidae; genus Mustelus; species Mustelus asterias. Next base: position 86,745,051 of record NC_135815.1, on the reverse strand, counting down.
GAATCTGAAGCAGAAACAGAAAATGCTAGAAAATCCCAGCAGATCTGACAGCATCTGTGGGGAGGGAGGAGTCTCTGGCCTTACCCATCTGGTTCACTAATGTCCTTTAAGGAAGGAAATCGGCCATCCTTACCTGGTCAGGCCTACGTGTGACTCCAGAGTCACAGCAATGTGGTTGGCTCTCAACTGCCCTCGGGCAACTAGGGATGGGCAATAAATGCTGGCCCAGCCAGCGATGCCCATGTCCCACGAATGAATAAAAAAAGAATACAGCCAACGTCTCGAGTCTGGAAGAACCCTCGTCAGAGCCACCCAACCTGCGCATCTCTGTCAAAGGGTCATCCAGACTTGAAACATTGGCTCCACTCTCTCTCCACAGACGCTGTCAGACCTGCTGCGGTTTTTCCGGCATTTTCTATTTTTGTCCCTGCTAAGGACTCCCCCCGCTCCTCAAAATAAACCATAGCGACCTTTTACAACCACCTGCAAGGGTTGCACTGTGGCCTCCTGTAATGCGGTGCTCCCACAGTACTGCACTGGGATGTCAGCCCAGGTTTTATGTTGAAATCTCTGGAGAGAGGTTGAACCTACAGCCTGCTGACTCAAGAGATGAGAGTGTTACCAACCAAAGTGCAAATGACAGGTTAATAATGATTATATACATTGATAAAGATGGAGTCATAATATATCGACCATGTAATTATTTACAGTACACAAAAATAAACTTACAAAGCATACAATTAATCACGTCTGACATGTTGTCAGAAAACACAACATAAATGTACTCCTTTTTTCAATATTCTTGGAAGTCACCCATCGCTTTACTTGAATTCTCGAGCTGATTTACGTCTATTTTCTAAAAAAAAGCCCTAATTCCTCATTCCAGCAAGTTCCAGTACAAAGAATGAAGTAACAGATTGTGTCCCGGGGAACAGCTCCGACTCTAAGAGCAGACCTGAGGCGATGGCCTAGTGGTATTATCGATAGACTATTAATCCAGAAACTCAGCTAATGTTCTGGGGACCCGGGTTCAAATCCCGTCACGGCAGATGCTGGAATTTGAATTCAATAAAAAATATCTGGAATTAAGAATCTACTGATGACCCATGGTTGGAAATACCTATCTGGTTCCCCGTACAGAAGGAAATGGGGTGGCACAGTGGTTAGCGCTGCTGCCTCACAGCGCCAGGGACCCGGGTTCAATTCTGGCCTCGGGTCACTGTCTGTGCCGAGTTTGCTCATCCTCCCCATGTCTGCATGGGTTTCCTCCCACAGTCCAAAGATATGCGTGCGGGTTAGGTTGATTGGCCATGCTAAATTGATTCTAGTGTCAGGAGGATTGGCAAGGTAAATATGTGTGGCTATGGGGTTCGGGCCTGGGTGGGATTGTGATCGGTGCAGACTCGATGGGCCGAATGGCCTCCTTCTGCACTGTAGGGATTCTATGATTCTATGAAATCTGCCATCCTTACCTGGTCTGGCCTACATGTAACTCCAGAGCCACAGCAATGTGGTTGACCTTCAACGGCCCCCTGAAAGGGCTGAGCAAGGCTCTCAAAAAACAAAGAAAATTGCAGCACAGGATCAGGCCCCCCAAGCCTGCACCGACCATGCTGCCTAACTGAACTAAAACCCCCTACACTTCCGGGGACCATATCCCTCTATTCCCATCCTATTCATGAATTTGTCAAGACGCCCCTTAAAAGTCACTATCGTATCTACTTCCACCACCTCCCCCGGCAGCGAGTTCCAGGCACCCATCGCCCTCTGTATAAAAACTTGCCTCGTACATCTCTTTTAAACCTTGCCCCTCGCACCTTAAACCTATGCCCCCTAGTAGTTGACTCTTCCATCCTGGGTTCAAGGCCAACAAGGTGTAGGCAATAAATGATGGTCCAGCCAGCGACGCCCATGTCCCACGAATGAATAACAAAAGCACGCTGAGAAAGATGGTGATTTCACTGGAACAGGTGAAGCAGGAGAGGTAGGCCATTCGGGTAGGACTCAAACCCAGAGCTTCTGGCTCAGAGGCAGAGACACTAAACCCATTGCATCATAAGACCATCCGTGAAACTATCACATTGTCCCATCTGGTTCACTAATGTACTTCAGGGAAAGATACCTAATATCTCTTGTGGCCTATGTGTAACTCTAGATTCACAACAATATTATTGACTCTAAAATAGCTTATAAAGTCACTTAGACGTTTTGAGGAAGGCAACTCAAAACCATCTTCTCAGGGGCAATTAATGATGGGCAATAAACGCTGACTTTACCAACTGACACCCACATCCTGCGAAAGAAGAAAGTATCTCAATTCCCCGTGTACAAATAACAAACAGATCAACTGGTTTTATCCCAAAATGGTACAAATTACCCTCATTTGTAGAAATGAAACATGAATGGGAATCAAGAGTTGGATTTTAAACATGCCTTTGCACTCACTGATCACATGGGTAATGAAATGAAGATGCAACATCTGGAAGCAAACATATTATCGAATATAAAATGATTACATTACAAAATTGAACAAATAATCCAGAACCATAGAATCCCTACAGTGCAGAGAGAGGCCATCTGGCCCATCGAGTCTGCACTGACTCTCCGAAAGAGCATTCCACCCAGGCCCTCCCCTCCACTCCACCCTATCCCCGTAACCCCCTGCATCTACCATGGCCAACCCCACTAACCTACACATCTTTGGACACTAAGGGGCAATTTAGCATGGCCAATCCACGTAACCTACACATCTTTGGACACTGAGGGGCAATTTAGCATGGCCAATCCACCTAACCTACACATCTTTGGACACTGAGGGGCAATTTAGCATGGCCAACCCCACAAACCTACACATCTTTGGACACTAAGGGGCAATTTAGCATGGTCAATCCATCTAACCTACACATCTTTGGAGACTAAGGGGCAACTTAGCATGGCCAATCCACCTAACGTACACATCTTTGGACACTGAGGGGTGATTTAGCATGGCCAATCCCCCTAACTTGCACTTCTTTGGACTGTGGGAGGAAACCGGAGCACCCGGAGGAAGCCCATGCAGAAATGGGGAGAACGTGCAAACTCCACACAGATAGTCATTTAGGGCTGGAATCGAACCAGGGTCCCTGGCGCTGTGAGGCAGCAGTGCTAACCACTATGCCACCCTGGCACTAATATGTCAAATTTATACACTGCCATGCTCCCTCAGAGCAAAAAACACTTTTTCCCCAAATATTATTGCCATTAAAAATAGCTGAATTCCTAATCACATTATTTTAAATTAAAGTTTTGAAATCAGTATATTCTCATCATAACCATACTGATGCAGCTGAAGCTTTAGAATGATGTTTTAAAGCAAACTGACACTAAACCATGCACATAAAATTCAATTGCTCAGATTTTGGATGAATGAACCATGGTTCATGGCATGCCTGTGCCCATTCAGATCAAGGTGGGTAAAAGACAAAATTGGCCATCTGCTTGATTTCAGGGCACAAACCTGTGTCCAATAGCTTCTCTGTCTGTGGTAGGGGAGAGTGTACATTCTCAGATGGCTACCATCCCCATTCATGTCAGGTGGGAGTGCATTTAACCAGTCCCTTATGTGTGAACCGGAGCCGATGCTTCATGCAATCAAGTCCAGTTGTACTCCCAGTATTCTGACCTAACATTTCTCACTGTTAGATTCTTATTGGGGCGGCACCGGTGCACAGTGCTTAGCACTGCTGCGTCACAGCGTCAAGGACCCGGGTTCAATTCCCGGCTTGGGTCACTGTCTATGTGCAGTTTGCACATTCTCCCCCTGTTTGCATGGGTTTCCTCCGGGTGCTCCAGTTTCCTCCCACAGTCTGAAAGACGTGCTGGTTAGGTGCATTGACCCGAACAGGAGCCAGAGTGTGGCGACTAGGGGAATTTCACAGTAACTTCATTGCAGTGTTAATGTAAGCTTTACTTATGACTAATAAATAAATAAACTTTAAACTTTACTATAGGCCCCCAAATAGTAATAGAGATGTGGAGCAAGAAATTGCTAAGCAGATTATGGATAGGTGTGGAGGTCACAGGGTAGTTGTCATGGGGGGACTTTAACCTTCCAAATATTGATTGGAACCTTTATTGGTCGAATAGTTCGGATGGGGCAGTTTTTGTGCAGTGTGTGCAGGAGAGGTTCCTGACACAATATGTGGATAAGCCGACAAGAGGTGGGGCCACATTGGATTTGGTACTGGGAAATGAACCGGGCCAAGTGTTGGATTTGGTTGTGGGAGAGCACTTTGGAGATAGTGACCACAATTCGGTGTCTTTTGTTATTGCAATGGAGAGGGAGAGGGCCATACGGCAGGGCATAGTTTACAATTGGGGGAGAGGGAATTATGATGCAATCAGGCGGGAATTAGGAAGCATAGGATGGGAACAAAAATTGTCAGGCAAAGGCACTAATGATAAGTGGAACTTTTTCAAGGAACAAATACTGCGTGTCCTTGGTAGGTATGTCCCTGCCAGGCGGAGAGGAAATGACCAAGTGAGGGAACCATGGTTCACAAAAGAGGTGGAATGTCTTGTCAAGAGGAAGAAGGAAGCGTATGTTAGGTTGAGAAAACAAGGTTCAGTTGGCTCGATGGAGGGTTACAAGTTAGCAAGAAATGAGCTGAAAAAGGGGCTTAGGAGAGCTAGGAGGGGGCATGAGAAGTCCTTGGCGGGTCGGATCAAGGAAAACCCCAAGGCTTTTTACTCTTATGTGAGGAATAAAAGAATGACCAGGGTGAGGTTGGGGCCGGTCAAGGACGGCAGTGGGAATTTGTGCATGGAGTCAGAAGAGATAGGAGAGGTGATGAATGAATACTTTTCTTCGGTGTTCACCAAGGAGAGGGGCCATGTTTTTGAGGAAGAGAGGGTGTCACAGGCTGATAGGCTGGAGGAAGTACATGTTCGGAGGGAAGATGTACTAGCAATTTTGAATAAACTGAAAGTTGATAAGTCCTCTGGGCCTGATGAAATATATCCTAGGATTCTTTGGGAGGCAAGGGATGAGATAGCAGAGCCTTTGGCATTGATCTTTGGGTTTTCACTGTCCACGGGGGTGGTGCCAGAGGACTGGAGAGTGGCGAATGTTGTTCCTCTGTTTAAGAAAGGGAATAGAAATGACCCTGGTATTTATAGACCGGTTAGTCTTACTTCGGTGGTCGGTAAGTTGATGGAAAAGGTCCTTAGGGATAGGATTTACGACCATTTGGAAAGATGCAGCTTAATCCGGGATAGTCAGCATGGATTTGTGAAGGGCAAGTCTTACCTCACAAATTTGATAGAATTTTTTGAGGAGGTAATTAAGTGTCTAGATGAAGGTAGTGCAGTTGATGTCATATACATGGATTTTAGTAAGGCGTTTGATAAAGTCCCCCACAGTCGGCTTATGAAGAAAGTAAGGATGTGTGGGATAGAGGGAAGTTTGGCCGATTGGATAGGTAACTGGCTATCTAACAGAAGACAGAGGGTGGTGGTGGATGGAAAATTTTCAGACTGGAAACCGGTTACCAGCGGAGTGCCACAGGGATCAGTGCTTGGACCTCTGCTATTTGTAATTTTTATAAATGACTTGGAGGAGGGGGCTGAAGGGTGGATCAGTAAATTTGCTGATGACACCAAGATTGGTGGAGTAGTGGATGAGGTGGAGGGCTGTTGTAGGCTGCAAAGAGATATAGATAGGATGCAGAGCTGGGCTGAAAAATGGCAAATGGAGTTTAACCCTGACAAATGCGAGGTGATTCATTTTGGTAGGACAAATTTAAATGTGGATTACAGGGTCAAAGGTAGGGTTCTGAAGAATGTGGAGGAACAGAGAGATCTTGGGGTTCATATCCATAGATCTCTGAAGGTTGCCATTCAAGTGGATAGAGCCGTGAAGAAGGCCTATAGTGTGTTGGCGTTCATTAACAGGGGGTTTGAGTTTAAGAGCCGTGGGGTTATGCTGCAACTGTACAGGACCTTGGTGAGACCACATTTGGAATATTGTGTGCAGTTCTGGTCACCTCACTACAAGAAAGATGTGGAGACACTGGAAACAGTGCAAAGGAGATTTACCAGGATGCTGCCTGGTTTGGAAGGTAGGTCTTATGAGGAAAGGTTGAGGGAACTTGGGCTTTTCTCTTTGGAGCAGAGGAGGTTGAGAGGAGACTTGATAGAGGTTTATAAGATGATGGTTGGGGTGTGGAATGGACTGCCTGCAGGGATAGTGGAGTCAGAAACTTTAGGAACATTTAAGAAGCTATTGGATAGGCACATGGAGTACTTCGGGATGATAGGGAGGAAATAGCTTGATCTGGGTTTCAGACAAAGCTCGGCACAACATCGTGGGCCAAAGGGCCTGTTCTGTGCTGTACTGTTCTATGTTCTATGTTCTATGTTTACCCTCTAAATCACATTGCAAACACAGTCTCTGACTTTCTGCCCTCTCTCTTACAGGACAAGATGGTACAGAGTAGAAGGGGGCAGAGCAGAACCAGAGAAGAGTTAGGATGCCTGCATCTCCTGAGCTTAACAGAAGATGATTCTCTGCAACATGATGTCAGCCATGGGGCGGTAATGGCCTGGTGGTATTATCATTAGACTATTCATCCAGAAACTCAACTAATGTTCTGGGCCGATGATGGAATTTGGATTCAATTTAAAAAGTCGAGAATTAAGAATCTACTGATGACCATGAAACCATTGTCAATTGTCGGAAAAACCCATCTGGTTCACTGATGTCCTTTAGGGAAGGAAATCCACCGTCCTTACCTGGTCTGGCCTACATGTGACTCCAGACCCACAGCAATGTGGTTGACTCTCAACCGTCCTCTGAAATGGCCTAGCAAGCCATTCAGTTGTATCAACATTTCAAGAAGGCAGCTCACCACCCCCTTCTCAAGGGCAACTAGGGTTGGGCAATAAATGCTGGCCAGCCAGTGACGCCCACGAACAAATTTTAAAAAAGCTCCGACGGGGCATCGAGGATCGGGCATCACCGGGAACATTCACATTCACAAGGGCAGCCAGCACTGAACAACTCACTCAGCCTGAACTTCTGAAGAGTTTCAACAGCAACTGCATTACCCGAAGACCATCAGATCTGGGAGCAGAATTAGGCCATTCGGCCCATCGAAGGTGGGCTGGTGCTCTTGCATGGGGTCAGCCAGGATCGGTTAAAGAATGGGCGGTTGCGTTGATGATCTCATGCTCCGTTATGGAGATAGGCTGGGTTCCTGCATGAACTATGTTTGCCCTCAGAAGGGCAAACTCTATCATAACCCAATCTCCTTTAGGCCTGCATTGGAAAAAGAGAGGATCAGGCAAGCTAGGAAAGTGTTTATATGGAGTAAGGGGAAATATGAAGACATTAGACAGCAAATTAGAGGAGTAAATTGGAAGGAGGTATTCTCGGGGAAATGTACTGAAGAGAGGTGGCAGTTTTTCAAGGAATGTCTGTCTAGAGTTCTACAGGACAACGTTCCGAGCAGACAGGGAGGTGTTGGTCGGTTAAAGGAACCGTGGTGCACAAAAGCTGTGCGGGACCTAGTTGAGAAGAAAAGGAAAGCGTACAAAAGGCTCAGAGAGCTTGACGAAGATAGGGATCTAGATGAGTATATGGCTTGTAGGAAGGGACTAAAGAAGGAAATTAGGAGAGCCAGAAGCAGTCACGAGAAGGCCCTGGCAGGTAGGAATAAGGAGAACCCTAAGGCGTTCTATAAATATGTGAAGAGTAAAAGGATGAGACATGACGGAATAGGGCCTATAAAAGGTGAAGGCGGGAAAGTCTGTACGGAACCAGTAGAAATGGCAGAGGTGCACAATGAGTATTTTGCCTCGGTTTTCACAGAGGAGAAGGACCTGGGTGGATGTACTGTGGGCGTGCCGTGGACTGAAAGGATTGAGTATGTGGACTTTAAGAAAGAGGTTGTGCTGGAATCTTTGAATGGCATCAAGATAGATAAGTCGCCGGCTCCGGATGGGATGTACCCCAGGTTACTGTGGGAGACGAGGGAAGAGATTGCAGAGCCTCTGGCGATGATCTTTGCATCGTCGGTGGAGACGGGAGAGGTGCCGGAGGATTGGAGGATTGCGGATGTGATTCCTATTTTCAAGAAGGGGAATAGGGATAGCCCAGGTAATTACCGACCGGTGAGTCTAACCTCAGTGGTTGGTAAACTGAAGGAGAAGATCCTGAGGGACAGGATATATGAGCATTTAGAGAGGTTTAGTATGCTCAAGAATACTCAGCATGGCTTTGTCAAGAGCAGATCGTGCCTTACGAGCCTGGTGGAGTTCTTCAAAAATGTGACTAAACACATTGACGAAGGGAAGGCGGTAGATGTGGTTTATATGGATTTTAGCAAGGCGTTCGATAAGGTCCCCCATGCAAGGCTTCTAGAAAAAGTGAGAGGGCATGGGATCCAAGGGGCTGCTGCCCGGTGGATCCAGAACTGGCTTGCCCAAAGGAGGCAGAGAGTGGGTATAGATGGGTCTTTTTCTAAATGGAGGTCGGTCACCAGTGGTGTGCCCCAGGGATCTGTTCTGGGACCCTTGCTGTTTGTCATTTTCATAAATGACCTGGATGAGGAAGCGGAGGGATGGGTTGGTAAGTTTGCCGACAATACGAAGGTTGGTGGGGTTGTGGATAGTCTGGAGGGATGTCAGAAGTTACAGAGGGACATAGATAGGATGCAAGACTGGGCGGACAAGTGGCAGATGGACTTCAACCCAGATAAATGCGTCGTGGTCCATTTTGGTAGGTCAAATGGGATGAAGGAGTACAATATAAAGGGAAAGACTCTTAGTACTGTAGAGGATCAGAAGGACCTTGGGGTCCGGGTCCATAGGACTCTAAAATCGGCCCGCAGGTGGAGGAGGTGGTTAGGAAGGCGTATGGTGTGCTGGCCTTTATCAATCGAGGGATTGAGTTTAGGAGTCCGGGGATAATGATGCAGCTATATAAGACCCTCGTCAGACCCCACTTGGAGTACTGTGCTCAGTTCTGGTCGCCTCACTATAGGAAGGATGTGGAAAAGATTGAAAGAGTGCAGAGGAGATTTACAAGGATGTTGCCTGGATTGAGTGGCATGCCTTATGAGGATAGGCTGAGGGAGCTCGGTCTTTTCTCCTTGGAGAGACGAAGGATGAGAGGAGACCTAATAGAGGTGTATAAGATGTTGAGAGGCATAGATCGGGTGGACTCTCGGAGGCTTTTTCCCAGGGTGGAAATGCCTGCTACAAGAGGACACAGGTTTAGGGTGCTGGGGGGTAGGTACAGGGGAGATGTTAGGGGGAAGTTTTTCACACAGAGGGTGGTGGGCGAGTGGAATCGGCTCCGTCAGTGGTGGTGGAGGCGAACTCAATAGGGTCTTTTAAGAGACTCCTGGATGAGTCCATGGAGCTTAATAGGATGGAGGGTTATAAGTAGGTCTAAAAGGTAGGGATGTGTTCGGCACAACTTGTGGGCTGAAGGGCCTGTTTGTGCTGTAGTTTTTCTATGTTCTTCTATGTTCTAAGCGTGCACCGTCTCTGGTGCTGAAGAAACAAATGGAGATGAGCATGCCTCCAAAAGGGCAATGATTGCTTCTGGGAAGAAAAACCAAGAAAGGTACAGCACAGGAACAGGCCCTTTGGCTCTCCAAGCCTGCAACGACCATGATGCCTGCCTAAACTAAAACCGTATGCACTTCTGGAGACCGTATTCTTCCATTCCCATCCTATTCATGTATTCGTCTAGTTGCCCTTTAAACACTATTATCGTACCTGCTCCCACCACCTCCCCGGGCAGCGCGTTCCAGACATTCGCCACCCTCTGTGTAAAAAACTTGCCTCGCACATCTCCTCTAAACTTTTCCCCAGGCACCTTAAACCTATGTCCCCTCGTACTTGACTTCTCAACCCTAGGAAAGAGCATCTGACTATCCACTCTGTCCATGCCACTCATTATCTTGTAAACCTCTATCAGGTCACCCCCCCCAACCTCCGTCGTTCCGGTGTGAACAAACCGAGTTTATCCTCATAGCTAATACCCTCCAGGCCAAACAACATCCTGGTAAACCTCTTCTGTACCCTCTCCATCCTTCTGGAAGAAGGATGTCCTTGTGTCTAAGGGGGTCTTGGGTGTCTGTTAGTGTGTCTTTAAAAAAGCAACACAACCTCCTCCAAGCCACATTCTTGAAGTTCTGCGTTATGCAACGATGGTAGGGCATTTGAAAGTCAAATCTTTACAGCTGTCTCAAGGTCTTCCAGACTCCTCCAGATGCTCCTCCACAAAATGGAAGACGTTTTGGCCATTAGGATGTAAATTTATGAACTGTGAGGGAACAGTCTTGTCTGCGATGTGATTGATTGCTTGCTAACTTTCAACATTTCAAGGTCTCCAACTTATTTTTCAGTCGACAAGACCATCCTTTTGGTGATAATAGACATAAAAAGGTACTATACGATTCAATTCTCCACAAAAAATACATTTCAGATTCACAGACCAAAAAAAACATACTTTTATCTGCATTTGCAATAACATTCCGGTTGATACCACATGCTACTGTGGTGTTCAGATTCAGAATACCATTTTTCATTCAAAATCTACGGGCGCAATACTACATAATTAGACCAATTACAGATATATTTCATCATATTCACTTTTCAAGCTTCCAAACACCACATTACTTCCTTTACATTCAGAAACTTTTTAAGCTCCAAAATAAATGTAAAGAAAGTGGCCGGAATTTTACCGCCCCGCCCGCCGTGGGAATCGGAGCGGGCGAGGGGCGGACAACGGGAAGGTCCATTGACCTCGGGTGAGATTGTACGGTTTCGGGGACGAGCGGCGCCGTAAAATCCCGCCCGAAGGGTTTCACTGTCAAACGCCGTTCGCTTGTGCTGTTCGCAAAGTTACATAAATGGCACTTCTGCGTGGAAATTGTAGAGGATGAAAAGATTACGAATGGCCAGCTATTGAAAGGCAGGAAGTGGCTGTGGACGTTCTGCAGGGGGGTTAATCCCAGGGTCATGAACCTCCAGCACCGCGGTCATATTCGGAGAGTGTGGTCTTTGCAGAATTGGGGCTATGTTTGCCCAACTCCGGTCTCTGGCACTCAACACCACCCTCCCCCCTCATTGAGAATTCCCCTCAGATCTGTTTTATGAGTGAAAAATAAACAGTAAATCATCTTGCAATTACACCGTGCAATTCGAGTGCAGATTTCAAGTCAATAAAGAGAAATAGCGAAATGCAGGATTGTCATATATAACGGAGCAAATGAAAATCATTAAACAGACAGAAAAATCACAGTGTTGTACAAAGCCAGATTTCCCCTGCAAACTTACACACATTCATTGTTGTTGGATAACAGCGATTTTACAAAGTCATAAAGAAGCCCAAAGATCCAGACTCCAGGAGGTAGAATTCCTGCTGTTTCTCCCACCACCAAAGTCAGGAGAGGGGATCAGGGAAACCCTGTTCAATTTCCAGGCGCAGGGGAGGAGCACTTTCATCATAATGGGGCAAAATATAGAATCCCTACAGAGCAGAAGGAGGCCATTCGGCCCATCAGGTCTGCACCAACCACAATCCCACCCAAGCCCCATCCCCATAACCCCATGCATTTACCCTAGCTAGTCCCCCTGACACTAAGGGGCAATTTAGCATGGCCAATCCACCTAACCAGCACGTCTTTCGGAATGAGGGAGGAAACCGGAGCACCCGGAGGAAACCCACGCAGACACAGGGAGAACGTGCAGACTCCGCACAGACAGTGACCCAAACCGGGAATTGAACCCGGGTCCCTGGTGCTGTGAGGCAGCAGTGCTAACCACTGTGCCTCTATGACTCTACAGCCATCCATTGTCTGCAACTACTTCCCTATCTCCAACCTATTCAAAATTCTGGAATGCCGTGTTGCCTGGCAGGGGATACCTCCAGATCTCTCACCTAACGTGAGGCACCCCAACTCATCTCCACCCAGGACAAACCCAGCTAACGCACAATCTTAAAGTGAAAGTTTACTTATTAGTGTCACAAGTAGGCTTACATTAACACTGCAATGAAGTTACTGTGAAAATCCCCTAGTCGCCACACTCCTGGCGCCTGCTCGGATACACTGAGGGAGAATTTAGCATGCCCAATGCACCTAACCAGCATAGCTTGCAGACTGTGGGAGGAAACCCATGCAGACACGGGGAGAACGTGCAGACTCCGCGCAGACAGTGACTCAAGCCAGGAATCGAACCCAGGTCCCTAGCGCTGTGAGGCAGCAGTGCTAACCACTGTGCTGCCGTACCGCCCTCCCTAATTGATGGGGGGGAGGATGCAGGGGTAAGGGGAATTACAAAATTAATGGTAGAGGAGAGGGTGCAAGTGAATGAAGGCGGTAATTTAGATAAGGGAGTAGAGGGAGAGGGTGTTCGCGACTCATCAAAGCGGGTCCAGATAAAAGCTGGAATAAGGACACTTTGCCTGAATGCACGAAGCATTCGGAACAAGGTAAATGAGTTGATGGTGCAAATCAGCACAAGTGGGTACGATCTAGTGGCCATTACAGAAACGTGGCTGAAAGGTGACCAGGACTGGGAGATGAATATCCAGGGGTATCAGGCGTTTAGGAAGAATAGACAGGAAGGAAAAGGTGGTGGGGTCGCACTATTAATAAGAGATAATATCAGGGTAGTACTGAGGGATGACATAGGCTCTGAGGAACAAAACGTGGAATCATTATGGGTAGAGATGAGGAATAGTAGAGGGAGAAAGACACTAGTAGGTGTGGTATATAGGCCCCCAAATAATAATGTTGAGGTAGGGAGGGCTATAAACAAGCAGATAAGGGATGCGTGTAAAAACGGAACGGCAATAATCATGGGGGACTTCAACATGCACATTGACTGGCAGACTCAAGTCGGTAAGGGTGGAATGGAGGAAGAGTTCTTAGAATGCTGTCGGGATAGTTTCCTTGAACAGCATGTTACGGAACCGACGAGGGAACGAGCTATTTTGGATCTGGTATTGTGTAACGAGGAAGGTAGAATTAAGGATCTTATTGTGAAGGACCCTCTTGGGTCTAGTGACCACAATATGGTCGAATTTCTGATTCAGATGGAAGAGGAGAAAGTTTGGTCCCAAACCAGTGTCCTCTGTTTGAACAGAGGGAAATATGATAGGATGAGGGATGAATTGGCTAAGGTAGACTGGGAGAGCAGGCTGGCAGGTAGGATAGCTGAGGAACAGTGGAGGATTTTTAAGGAGATCCTTTTCAGTTCTCAGCAAAAATATATTCCAGCAAAAAACAAGGATTGTAAGAAAAGGGAGAACCAGCCGTGGATAACGAAGGAAATAAAGGAGAGTATTAAAATAAAAACAGCTGCGTACAGAGTGGCCAAAAATAGTGGAGAAACAAGTGATTGGGAAAAATTTAAGAAACAACAAAGAGAGACTAAGAAAGCGATAAAGAAAGGAAGGATAGACTATGAAGCTAGGCTAGCAATTAATATAAAAAATGATAGTAAAAGTTTTTATAAATATATAAAAAGGAATAGAGTGGCTAGAGTGAATGTTGGACCCTTGGAGGACGAGAGGGGGGAGTTAATAGTGGGAAATGAGGATATGGCTGAGTCTTTAAATAAGTTTTTTATGTCGGTCTTCACGGTGGAGGACACAAATAGTTTGCCAAATATTAACGATAGAGGGTTGGCAGCAGGAGAAATACTTAATACAATTAATGTTACCAGAGAGGCAGTGCTGGGTAGACTAATGGGACTGAAGGTGGACAAGTCCCCGGGTCCGGATGGAATGCATCCCAGGGTATTGAAAGAAATGTCAGAGGTAATAGTGGATGCGTTAGTGATTATTTATCAAAACTCGTTGCATTCTGGGGTAGTGCCGGTTGATTGGAAAACGGCTAATGTTACGCCGCTGTTTAAAAAAGGAAGGAGACAAAAGGCGGGTAACTATAGGCCGGTCAGCTTAACGTCTGTAGTAGGGAAAATGCTGGAATCCATTATTAAAGAAGAGATAGCAGGGCATCTGGATAGAAATGGTTCGATCAATCAGACGCAGCATGGATTCATGAGGGGAAAGTCGTGCTTGACGAACATGTTGGATTTTTATGAAGATGTGACTAGGGCGGTTGATGGAGGAGAACCGGTGGATGCGGTGTTTTTGGATTTCCAAAAGGCGTTTGATAAGGTGCCCCATAAAAGGCTGCTGAAGAAGATTAGGGCACACGGAGTTGGGGTTAGTGTGTTAAAGTGGATTGGGGACTGGCTATCCGACAGGAAGCAAAGAGTCGGAATAAATGGGTGTTTTTCCGGTTGGAGGAAGGTAACTAGTGGCGTGCCGCAGGGATCGGTACTCGGGCCGCAACTGTTTACCATTTATATAGATGATCTGGAGGAGGGGACAGAGTGTAGGGTAACGAAGTTTGCAGACGACACAAAGATAAGTGGAAAAGTGAATCGTGTGGAGGACGGAGAAGATCTGCAGAGAGATTTGGACAGGCTGAGTGAGTGGGCGAGGATATGGCAAATGGAGTATAACGTTGAGAAATGCGAGGTTATACACTTTGGAGGAAATAATAACAAATGGGATTACTATCTCAATGGAAACAAATTAAAACATGCTGCCGTGCAGAGGGACCTGGGGGTCCTTGTGCATGAGACGCAGAAGCCCAGTCTGCAGGTACAACAGGTGATCAAGAAGGCAAATGGGATGTTGGCCTATATTGCGAAGGGCATAGAATATAAAAGCAGGGATGTCTTGATGCACCTGTACAGGGCATTGGTGAGGCCGCAGCTGGAATACTGTGTGCAGTATTGGTCCCCTTATATGAGGAAGGATATATTGGCATTGGAGGGAGTGCAGAGAAGGTTCACCAGGTTGATACCGGAGATGAGGGGTTTGGATTATGAGGAGAGGCTGAGGAGATTGGGTTTGTACTCGTTGGAGTTTAGAAGGATGAGGGGGGATCTTATGGAGACTTATAAGATAATGCAGGGGCTGGATAGGGTGGAGGCGGAGAGATTCTTTCCACTTAGTAAGGAAGTTAAAACTAGAGGACACAGCCTCAAAATAAAGGGGGGTCGGTTTAAGACAGAGTTGAGGAGGAACTTCTTCTCCCAGAGGGTGGTGAATCTCTGGAATTCTCTGCCCACTGAGGTGGTGGAGGCTACCTCGCTGAATATGTTTAAAGCGCGGATGGATGGATTCCTGATCGGTAAGGGAATTAAGGGTTATGGGGATCAGGCGGGTAAGTGGTACTGATCCACGTCAGATCAGCCATGATCTTATTGAATGGCGGGGCAGGCTCGAGGGGCTAGATGGCCTACTCCTGCTCCTATTTCTTATGTTCTTATGTTCTTATGTTCTTTGCAGAAGCTAGAAGTGTGTGACAGGGAGAAGCACGCTCAAGCAGCTCAGATGGCATTTATGCATTAACTGCTACCAGCTGGCATTGCCAGGGTGCCTGTGCCCAGTGGGAGGGTGGGCCAACAATCCAACATTCTCCGCTCTCTAGATCAAACTTGCTTAAAATTCCTCAGAAAATCGTGGGGAGGGAATTGAACCCGGGTCCCTGGCGCTGTGAGGCAGCTGTGCCACCCACTGTGCCACCGTGCTGCCCTTAAACATCCATCCCTCCAGCGCCCTGTGGCCGCAGTGTGTAGCATGAACAAGGCTCCTTCACAGCTCCTCCCTCCCCTGTGACTCCCACTAGCAGGAAGGCTAAGGGCAGCAGGTACACAGGGACACTATCACCCCAAACTACCCTGCCACTCACACATTAACCTAATTACATTGCTGAGCCTTCATCAATGCAGGGCCAAAGACCTGGAACTTTGAGTGAATAGCAAAGTGGGTGCACCTTCAATACACTGACAGCAGATGTTTAAGAATGCCCACCTGCACCTCCCGTTATGAGCCTCCTTTCCTGTCTCTGTGGTTTCAGTACTCCAGGAAATTCTCCTTTCCACAAATGGAAACATGGGGAAGGGGGGATTAGGATATCGAATTTGATGATCAGCCGTGATCATAATGAATGGCCTACTCCTGCTTCTAGCTTCTATGTATTGTGTTTGTGTCTGAACTACCTATGTTCCCTGTTCAGTTACTCTCTTCCTGGCAACAATCCTGGTTACAATCTGAGATGGACAATCAGTTGCTGCTTGTGGGACACTTTCCTCCACAGCAAACACTGAGGGCGGCACGGTGGCACAGTGGTTAGCACTGCTGCCTCACAGCGCTAGGAACCTGGGTTCAATTCCCAGCTTGGGTCACTGTCTGTGTGGAGTGTGCACGTGCTCCCCATGTCTGCATGGGTTTCCTCCGGGTGCTCAGGTTTCCTCCCACAGTCCGAGAGACGTGCTGGTTAGGTGCATTGGCCATGCGAAATTCTCCCCCAGTGTACCCAAACAGGCGCCGGAGTGTGGTGACTAGGGGATTTTCACAGTAACTTCATTGCAGTGTTAATGTAAGCCGACTTGTGAAACTAATTTAAACTTAAACTAAAAAAAACTGAAAGTCCTCCAGCTTCATTGATAGTTTTTCTCACAGTTGCTATGGGAGATTCCATCTGATGAACAGGCCCATCCCAATATCAGCAAGTCTAGGTGGAGACTTGCAGACCCCCTAAACAGCGGAGTTACTGCTCACATTCCATTCCCTCTCTGGCACTGCTCACCAGACCCCCAACTTCTGATTTACACATTCTCCCCGTGTCTGCATGGGTTTCCTCCCACACTCAAAAGATGTGCGGGTTAGGTTGATTGGCCATGCTAAATTGCCCCTTAATGTCAGGGAAACTAACAGGGTAAATAGGTGGGGTTACGGGGCGAGGGCTTGGGTGGGATTGTTGTCGGTGTAGACTCAGTGGCCTCCTTCTGCACTGTGGGGATTCCATGATTCTATGATTCGATTTATTATTGTCCCATGTATTAGTATACAGTGAAAAGTATTGTTTCTTGCGCACTATACAGACAAAGCATACCGTTCATAGAGAAGGAAAGCAGAGGGTGCAGAATGTGGTGTTACAGTCATAGCTAGGGTGTAGAGAAAGGGCAGCTTAATATGAGGTAGGTCCATTTAAAAGTCTGATGGCAGCAGGGAAGAGTCGGTTGGTACGTGATCTCAGACTTTTGTATCTTTTTCCCGACGGAAGAAGGTAGAAGAGAGAGTGTCCGGGGTGTGTGGGGTCCTTGATTATGCCGGCTGCTTTTCCGAGGTAGCGGCAAATGTAGACGGAGTCAATGGATGGGAGGCTGGTTTGAGTGATGGACTGGGCTACGTTCACAACCCTTTGTGGTTTCTTGAAGTCTTGGTCGGAGCAGGAGCCATACCAAGCTGTGATACAACCGGAAAGGATGCACAGGGCCAGATTGTTTGTAACTTTCACAAGCTCAGGGGGATGGAGTGAGCTTGGGGATGGGTGGGATGAGGAGGGAAGTGAGGAGAATGGAGGATGATGCAGAGGAGATTTGCCAGAATTCCTGATTCCAGGAATGAGGGATTTCAACTACACGGTTAGGTTGGAAAAGCCCAGAGTTGTTCCACTTGAAGCAAAGGAGAGGAGAAATCTAACAGAGGTGTACAAGATTATAGCAGGTTTACATGAGGTAGATAATGGAAATCTGTCTCGTTTGCTGACGATACAATGACCTGGAGTCAGAGATGAAATGTTTTGGGCAAGAGATGCAGGGGGGTTGTGAGGAAGAATTTGTTTTGTGTAGTGACCTGGAACTAGCAGGGGTGGTGGAAGCAGAGACAAGCAATGATATCAAAGGGAAATTGGGTGGGCATTTGAAGGACTAACCTAGCAACGGCACTGGGCTAGAGTGAAGGCATCAGGACTGACTGGATTGCTCGACAATAACCTGGATAGGATTTGGTGGGCCAAATGGCCTCCTTTTGTGTCATAATGGCTCCCCAGAACCTTCTCAAGGGCAGTTAGGGATGGGCAACAAGTGCTGGCCTAGCCAGTGATGCCCACATCCTGTAACAGGATGAAATATAAAGTCTCTTGCCTGAAGCTCTGGATGTCGGTAAATGAAGGGTACTCGGGTGAAGGGGGGGGGGCAATTGAACTCCGCATTGGACAAAGACAAAGCCAAATGATACAGATATCTCAGCAGTGTGGAGAGCCCCAAACATACATGCGGGGTAGCTGTACTTGTGAGACACCCTCCACACTCTTGCTGCCATCATCCTCTCACCCACCCCTCCCCATGCTTTACTACATGTACCTCAATAACTCAGTTACCCTGGTTACCCTCATTCCACCACTGCTGGCCACTCATTCATAGAATTCTTATTGGAATCATAGAATCCCTACAGCACAGAAGGAGGTCATTCGGCCAATCGAGTCTACACCAACTCTCCGACAAAGCATCCCAAACCCTATCCCCATAACCCCGCTAATCCCCTCTAACCTACACATCTAAGGAGCAATTTAGCACAGTCAATGGGACACAAAGGGACAATTTAGCATGGCCAATCCATCTAACCTACACATCTTGGAGTGTGGGAGGAAACCGGAGCACCCGGAGGAAACCCACGCAGACATGGGGAGAATGTGCAAACTCCGCACAGACAGTCACCCAAACCAGGAATCGAACCCGGCTCCCTGGCGCTGTGAAGCAGCAGTGCTGACCACTGTGCCACCATGCCTCTCTATTCAGCGTCTATGCCCCTGTTCTCTGGAGATCCCTGTTATTCCTCTGTCCAGCTGCCTCCCTGCCCTGTCTGCTTTGAGAGCCTCTCTCTTGGGTTGGGCTTTACCCCCATTTGCTTTCCTTCTTCCAGTTTAGCCACCACATTTTGCCTCTGACAAACTTTGGCGAGTGTCATTCAGAAAGAGCCTGCAGTTATGCAACACCTTTTACCACCTTGGCACTCCCCAAAGTGCTTCGCAGATCAACCCTTGAAGTGTAGCCACTGCTGTAATGCAGGAAAATGCGTTGGTAATTTGTGCACAGCAAGATCCCACGAATAGCAATGCAATCGCGACTGGGTCATCTGTTCGAGCGGTGTATTTTGAAGGATAAATATGGGCTGAGAATGTGGCTCCTTTTCTTCAAATGAATGCCATAGAATCTTTTACACGGATGGACCTTAAGGGGCCTCAGTCTCATCTAGATGTGCAATATTCCCCTGGTACTGCACTGGAAACATCAGCCTAGATTACCTCCAGTATCTGGGGTGGGACTTGAACCCACAACCTCCTGACATTGTCGAGGGCATTACCAACTGAGCCCATGGCTGCTCACTTAGGTTTCGGGTTGGGGAAGATCATTCTGGGAAGAGAGGGGTGCAGATAGGCGGTGATATCTCGAAATAATCAACGTGAACGTGAGCATCTGTCCATTGATGAAGCATCCATTTTACGATGGGCCACTTTTTGACCTTCGTGCTGGCAATGCGGTCATCGGCTTGGGGCCTGGATGGTTCA
Organism: Mustelus asterias; assembly: GCF_964213995.1. Taxonomy (NCBI): domain Eukaryota; kingdom Metazoa; phylum Chordata; class Chondrichthyes; order Carcharhiniformes; family Triakidae; genus Mustelus; species Mustelus asterias. Next base: position 86,725,618 of record NC_135815.1, on the reverse strand, counting down.
GGCTGCCCGCCAACCTGTGCCTGGCCTCACATCCTGCCGCGTAGCCCTGGTGCAGCTTACCCACCGAGTTCTCCAGGCACAGTGCCGTCACGGCGGAGGTGTGGTGAGCTTGGACCAGCTTTTCCAACCGTTTGATTATCTCGTAGTCAGGAAGCGCAAGAACATTCACGTTCAGGCCGAGTATCCGTGACACAACCTCTCTGAAATCCAGCAGCTGAAACAATAAAACGGGCAGCGTTACATTCATCCCCAGTTGACCAATACACGTGTTTAAAAATCTAAAGTGGGATTTTCCAGCCACGCTCGCCCCAAGACCGGAAAGTCCCACCCGAGGTCTTTTGCACGGTCTGCCGAAATTCCTGTCTCGCCCGCTATGATTCCCGAATTTTTTCTTCGTTCTTTCATGGGATGTGGGCGTCACTGGCAAGGCCAACATTTATTCCCATCCCCAATTACACTTGAACTAGGCCATTTCAGAAGGCAGCTTAGAGTCAACCACATTGCTGTGGGTCTGGAGTCACGTGGAGGCCAGACCGGGTAAGGACGGCAGATTTCCTTCCCTAAAGGGCATTAGGGATCCAGATGGGGTGTTTTTTTTACAACAATCGATGATAGTTTCATAAATTTATTAACAGAATTCAAATTCCACCGTGAACACATGGGCGACATAGTGGCACAGTGGTTAGCACTGCTGCCTCACAGCACCAGGGACCCGGGTTCGATTCCAACCTCGGGTCACTGTCTGTGTGCTGTTTGCATGTTCTCCCCGTGTCTGCGTGGGTTTCCTCCGGGTGCTCCGGTTTCCCATAGTCCAAAGATGTATGGGTTAGGTTGATTGGCCATGATAAATTGACCCTAGGGTCAGGGGGATTAGCAGGGTAAATGTGTGGGGTTATGGGGATAGGGCCTGGGTGGGATTATGGTCGGTACAGACTCAATGGACCAAATGGCCTCCTTCTGTACTGTAGGGATTCTATAATTCTTTACACCCAGGGCATTAGTCTTTACCTCATGGATTACTAGTCCAGTGACATTACCAAAATGCCACCATCTCCCCAGAATAATCTTAGACCAAGTTACGATCCAAATGATCAGGGCACGCTTAAAGTGTACACCCATTTCACAGTGTATTCAAAGTAGCATCAGAATCAGTTTCTATTGAAAATAAAGTGGAAACAACCAGAACAACTGCTTGTAATTATATACTCCCCAGCATTGAATCAAAGAAATTTACAACATGGAAGGAGGATATTCGGCCCATCATTTGGCAGCATGGTGGTTAGCACTGCTGCCTCACAGCGCCAGGGACCCAGGTTCAATTCCGGCTTCAGGTGACTGTCTTTGTGGAGTTTGCACATTCTCCCTGTATCTGTGTGGGTTTCCTCCGGGTGCTCCGATTTCCTCCCACACTCCAAAGATGTGTGGGTTAGGTTGACTGGCCATGCTAAATTGCCGATTAGTGTCGGGGAATTAGCAGGATAAATGGGGTTATGGTGATAGGGCCTGGGTAGGATTTTGTCGGTGAAAGCTTGATCGGCCAAATGGCCTGCAGGGACTCTATGTCCATGGCAACCAACGTGCTCAAATGTGTAACATAGTAAAGCATCCCAAAATGCCTTACAGAAGTATTATCAAACAAATTTTGACACATTGACAATGAAGGAAAATATCAGGCTAAAAGAGGAAGGCTAAAAGGGAAGTCTTAAAGAGAGAGGGAGAGAGTCAGAGAGGTTCAGGGAGGAAATTTCAGAATTTATGGCCTAGATGTGCGGGTTAGGTTGATTGGCCAGGTTAAAAATTGCCCCTTAGAGTTCTGAGATCCGTAGGTTAGCGGGATTAGCGGGTAAATATGTGGGGGTAGGGCCTGGGTGGGATTGTGGTCGGTGCAGACTCGATGGGCCGAATGGCCTCCTTCTGCACTGTAGGGTTTCTATGATTTCTATGATTTCTATGAGATAGCTGAAGACATGGCCACCAACAGTGGGCAAGTGAATCGGGGATGAATGAGAGCGTAGATTTGGGGGAAAGCAAGAGATCTCGGTGGGTTGTAGGAGGTGACACGGACAGAGAGGGCGCAAGGCAATGGATGGTTCTGAATGTAAGGATAAGAATTGTAAAGATGAGGCACTCTCAGGTCGGGAGACAATGGAGCTCAGTGAGCACACGACGGGAAGGGACCTGGTCTGAGTTCCAAAATGGGCCTCAGAGTTTTATACAAGTGAAAAGTTACAGAGGGTGAAAGAATGGAGGTTGGCCAGGAGGGCAGGAATACTCCTGCAAGAAGGTACTCTTGAAGAGGTTTGTGAATAGTTACTCAGAGTCAGAATGAAGAAAGAAAGCCTACAAGTGTCATTTTGAGATACAAAATATGGGTGAAGCAACAATGAGAACTTCTCCTTGTATCCGGGAAGTTTAAGAGGGAAGCTAATGGAGGCATTCAGCATGATGAAGGGTTTGGGAGGGGAAACGTTTAACGATTATCCCCACTGGGTAATGAATTGGTGACAAGACTGCACAAACTAACTGGAGAACTTCAAGTTTTAGGCGCCCAGATCACCACCAATCTGTCCAGGTTCCCCCCCACCGCCCCCCCCCCCCCAACCACCCCCGCCCCACCATGCCGACACTTTAGTTAAGAAAGTCCACCAATGCCTCTACTTTCTCAGAAGACTAAGGAAATTCGGTATGTCCGCGATGACTCTCACCAACTTTTACAGATGCACCATAGAAAGCATCTTTTCCGGATGTATCACAGCTTGGTATGGCTCCTGCTCTGGCCAAGACCTCAAGAAACTACAAAGGATCATGAATGAAGCCCAGTACATCACTCAAACAAGCCTCCCACCCATTTACTCTGTCTCCACTTCCCACTGCCTTGGAAAAGCAGCCGACATAATTAAGGACCTCACGCACCCTGGACATACTCTGTTCCACCATCTTCCATCGGGAAAAAGATACAAAAGTCTGAGGTCACATACCAACCGACTCAAGAACAGCTTCTTCCCTGCTGCCGTCAGACTTTTAAATAGACCTACCTCGCACTAAGTTGATCTTTCTCTACACCCTAGCTATGATTGTAACACTACATTCTGTGCTCTTTCCTTTCCGTCTCTATGTACAGTATGCTTTGCTTGTACAGCACGCAAGAAACAATACTTTTTGCTGTATACTAACACATGTGACAACAATAAATCCAGGGGAAGCAATGGCCTAGTGGTATTATCGCTAAACTATTAATCCAGAAACTCAACTAACGCTCTGGGGACCCGGGTTCAAAATCCCACCATGGCAGAGGGTGGAATTTGAATTCAATAAAAAATATCTGGAATTAAGAATCTACTGTGCCCATGAAACCATTGTCGATTGTCAGAAAAACCCATCTGGTTCACTAATGTCCTTTAGGGAAGGAAATCTGCCATCCTTACCTGGTCTGGCCTACATGTGACTCCAGAGCCACAGCAACGTGGTTGACTCTCAACTGCGCTTGGGCAACTAGGGATGGGCAATAAATGCTGACCAACCAGCGACACCCATGTCCCACGAATGAATAAAAAAAAATCAAATCAAATGGAGGAATGAAGGGAGAAGTTAGTAAAAATGTTTACACCCAGAGGGTTATGAAAACAAGGAACGCTTTAACACAAGGAGAGACGGACTTATTTAAAAGTATTTAGAAAGGAATTGGATAAATACTGGGAAAGTAAAGAAAATTATAAGCTAAAGGAAAAGAAGAGTGCCATGGAGCTAAAGTGGTCAACTCCAGTTGAAGGGTTAGCAGAGGGATGGTGGGCCGAATGGTTCCTTCCAAAGCAATTCCGATGGTTCGTCTTCAGTAACCACATCAAATCTGAAATGTGTGGAATGATATGTGGAATGGAAGTGAAGTCCAAATACTACGTGGGTGCGACCGGGACCATGATGGGAGAATCAGTGGAACTCATGGAGAACGGGCACAAGTGGCCATTTGGTGAAGTGGAATTTGTGACAATGTCCATTGGACGTTCAGGACCCAGCTGCCAATAATAACAGCTGGTGGGATAAGCAGGCAAGTGCCCCACATTCTTCAAACAACTCAAACACAGGAATGTTCCCGGAAAGATTTCCCCCATTTTAATGTCAGCAATTTCCTACCCTACCAGCTATTCGTATTTTGAGGAGTTGAAGAAAATTGCCTCGAAACTCAGAAAAGGGAACAAGGCCGGACTTTTACCACCCCGCCCGCCAAGGGAATCGGAGCGGGCGAGGGGCGGACCACGGAAAGGTCCACTGACCTCGGGCAGGGTTTTACGGCTTTGGGACGAGGGAGTCCCATTCCAGGAGTCAGAGAAATACTTAACAATCTGTTGGACACATACAAGACAGCTGAGGCACATCAGAACTGTGGAAATGGCAACAGAGGGCATTGTGGTTTAGGTAGGAATGCAGAACCTCGGATCTGGGAGAAGTATTCCAAGTATCTGGCAGGGGAATGGGGAGATTATTAAAAACAAGTCAAAGGAAGATAAAGAAAGAGAGAAGCGTAGAGAGCAGCAAGCATCTCAACTCTCAAGTTTCAAACAGAATGTTCGATATTTTAGCATTTAAGGATGTCATTCCTCTGTTCCCATTCCTGTGCCGACAGTTAGGCACCCACTGCGGCAGAGAATCATGGGATTGTTACAGTGCAGAAGGAGGCCATTTTGCCCATCTGCACTGGCTCTCCAAACGAACATCATGGGGGGAGTTTTCCCGTCCCGCCCGCCATGGGAATCGTAACGGGCGGGGGGGGCGGGGGGGGGGGGGGGGGGGGCGGTTGTTCATGCAAAAGTCCGTTGACCTCGGGCAGGATTTTCCAGGCAAGTGCGGTCAGAAAATCCCTCCCCACGACTTGATGCCATTCCCCTACTTTCCCCCAACGTACCCCAGCACATTGTTTCCATTTAAATAATCATCCAATGCCCTCTCTAACGCCTCGATTGAACCTGCCTCCACCACGCTCTCAGGCAGTGCATTTCACACCCCAACCACTCCCAAGTTTCTCATCCCAACACATTTGCTCCTTTGGTAAATCATTTTAAATCTGTGCCCTCTCATTCTCGATCCGTTTACGAGTGGGAACGGCATCTATCCCAGCCCTCCTCATGATTTTGAACCCCAAATCTCCTCTCAGCTTTCTTCTCTCAAAGGAGAACAGCCCCAACCTCTCCTCACAACTGAAGTTTCTCATCCCTGGGTCCATTCTTATGAACTTCTTCTGCACGCTCTCCAATGCATTCACGTCCTTTCTATAGTGTGGCGTCCAGAACTGTACACAATATTCCAGCTGAGGTCTAACTAGTGTTCAGCACAGCCTCCTTGCTCTTGTACTCTGTGTCCCAATCAATAAAGCCCAGAATATTGCTTCAGCTGACTATCTCCCTCTTCGTCACTTTTCCCCAGATATTCCTTGACATCACTAGTATCCCAAAATCTACTGGTTTCTGTCTTGCACGTGCTCAGTGATTGAACCTCCGCAGCCTGCTGGGGTAGGGAATTCCAAAGATTCATCTGCCGGAATTCTGAGTGAAGAAATTCCTCCTCATCCCAGTCTTCACTGGCCTTGTTCTGAGACTGTGGCCGGAATCTTACCACCATTCATGGGATTTTCCCATCCCGCCACAGGGAACGGAGATTTGGCTGGCTGCCAGATTCTCCAACCTCGCTGCAACGGGGCGCGGAGCACGAACGAGCGGTGAGATCGCGCCCCGTGTCCCCTGGTTTTAGACTCACCAGCCGGGGGGAAACACCCTTTCTACATCTATCCTGTCACGCCTTGTAAGAATGTTATAAATCACCTTTCATTCTTGGAAACACTGGAGAATACAAGCCCAGTTTCCTCAATCGCACATTTTAAGACAATCCCCAACCTCAGAGGGCCAGTACAGGCATGAGGGGCCAAATGGCCTCCTTTATGCTATATGAGAATAAACTAAAGATAGAGCACATGGAAATAGCAAAATAAGGCAAAGGAAACACAAATGAGAAGTTTTAGTGGGTTACCTAAAAACTGTAGAAGGGTTACTAATCCACAAGGGTCACAGAGCCCGAGGGTGGAGGTTACGAAAGAGGCTCGCGCTGTGGATGATGGGGAACATGGATCACTGAATCAAGCTCAAAACTCCCAAGGCCCCAGCCATTCAAGTGAAGTCCCTGAAAATGGGGAGCCGTGCGAATGGGGGGAAACTCAGTTAATGTTCTGGAGACCCGGGTTCGAATTCCGCCACAGCAGATGGTGGAATTTGAATTCAATCAAATAAACACATCTGGAATTAAGACTCTACTGATGACCATGAAACCATTGTCGATTGTCGTAAGGGGAAGAATTGAGAGATCGGAGCTGGCCAGCGATCGGGGGTTGGGGGGGTTGGTAGGCCAGTGATGGGGGCTGGTGGGGCTGGTCAGCAATCGGGCTGGCCAGCGACCTGGAGGCCACCCACTGCGCATGCGTCAATCTCGGGGCTGACAGACAGGCGCATGCGCAGTGGCCCACTCAGCGCTATGCTGCCGGCCTCTCCAGCAGGAATAGGCCCTACCCCCCGGATTTCCAGAGTGAATCCCGCTTGGGCACTCTGATGCACAGAGTATCAGGGATTCATTCTGGAAATCACGCTCAAAGAAAAACAGTGGGATTTACTCACATTTTCCCACACGTTGGGGACTTTGAATATTTTTGGGGGAATCCTGGCCATAGAGTCATAGAGATACCCAGCATGGAAACAGGCCCTTCGGCCCTACTCGTCCATGCCAACCTAAACTGAACCAGTCCCATTTGCCTGCATTTGGCCCCTATCCCTCTGAACCTTTCCCATCCATGTACCCACACAAATGTCTTTTAAATGTTGTAATCGTACCCGCCTCTACCACCACCTCTGGCAGCTCATTCCATACACACACCACCAAGTTGCCCCTCAGGTCCCTTTTAAATCTTTCCCCTCTCACCTTAAACAAATGCCCTCTAGTTTTGGACTCCCCTACCCTGGGGAAAAGACCTTGGCTATTCGCTTTATCTATGCACCTCATGATTTTATAAACCTCTATAAGGGTCACCCCTCATCCTGCTATGCTCGAGGGAAAAAAGTCCCAGCCTATCCAGCCTCTCCTTATAATTCAAACCTTCCAGTCCCGGTAACATCCTTGTAAATCTTTTTTGCACCCTTTCCAGTTTAATAACATCCTTCCTATAGCAGGGCGACCAGAATTGTACCAAATGGGAGCAGAAAACTCAAGCTGCAGAACAAAATATTGATTGAGTCCATTTTAAGACGGTTATTTTTTTCTGATGTCTGTGAACTCGTTTGGGGCAGACGTCATGTGGGCAACATCACATTGGGTGTGAAAGTGCATTTTCCAATTAATGAGCACATTCGATTTATCATCTTGTACTGCGTTGGGGAGCTGATGACAATCGAAGAGCCGACACGGAACATTTCAGCCTCCACAAACATTGTGTACCTGTGAAACGTGGGAGTTGAGCTTTTGCAGATACCACAGAAAAGTGCAAGGAGATCGTGAGGCCTCAGGGTGTTTGTGTGCAGTCTGCAAAATAATTGAGCCTCCTTCTCCAGACAGACACACAGAATCAGAGAATCCCTACAGTGCAGAAGAGGCCATTTGGCCCATCGAGTCTGCACCAACTCTCTGACTTAACTGGGCCCTATTTGACACCCTATCCCCGTAGCCCCACACATTTCCCATGGCCAATCCACCTAACCTGCACATCTTTGGACACTAAGGGACAATTTAGCATGGCCAATCCACCTAACGTGTGCATCTTTGGACACCAAGAGGTCTAGGATGGAGGGAGGGCAGTGATTGGGGCAAGATGGGGGGGTGGTGGTCTGTCAGGTGGGCCTGCCTCTGGGAGGGGGTCTGACCCCAGGGGGGGTCAGCTGGGGGGGGGGGGGGGGGGGGAGGGCTGGACATCAGGGTGTTCTGGGACAGGGGGGGAGGCACTGCTGGCCCGGGAATTGCTGTGGGGGCCACAATCGGGCCGTGGGGGGGGCTGGAGAGGCAGCACTGCGGGGGTCCCGGGCTGGCCAGCAAACGGGGAGACTGACAGATCAGGATCACCGCGCATGTGCAGAGTTCCAGAACTGCCAGACTCCGGCGTGAATAGGCCCCAGCCCCCCAGGGATTTTAATGAGATTTGCGACTGGGACCTCTGCAGTGTACAGAGTGCGGAGATTCAGGTGAGAAGCTGAACTGAGAAAACAGTCGGGATTTAGAACAGTTTTCCCGCCAATTCAGCGCTTTTGGGAGAATCACGGCCCTTGTTCGGTAATTTCTTCATTTGGGGGCATTCGGGAAATGTGGTTCATTTGGTTGATGGGTCCCCACAGGGATCGTAACAACATTCATAGAGTGTAACCTATAAGCAGGAGAGGTGACACTGTGTTCAGGGGATAGACAGGATGTCAGAGACTATTTTATAAAACTGCGCCTCTGCCATGAAGCCTTGCCGGCAGAGGTTGCAGCTCGAACATCCCATCCGATGATCACCATGTGTACCTGATACACTCCCTCCCGGTGAAAAGACTTCTTCCAGGAGTCGGACTTTGTGAAATCGCCCTTACTGTTCCCTTCAAGCCTCCCCACCCCTCCCCACCCAACCAAGAACCAGTTAACTGCTAACTGGCAGTGAATGAAGTGACTTGAAAGTGGCCCGAATACCAAACAGGAGAACCTGTATTAAATTTTGTATTTAATTGGACCTTGTTCTGATTTCTAGGTACGCATCAATCCAATTTAGGGGACTAACTTCCCATGCCCAAATAGCTTCTGAAACCACTTTGAGTCAAGTGCAATATAGGAGTCCTGAGCAACCTCTTAAAACAGGCCTGGCCCCAAGAATAGCTTAGTCGGGGACATAGCATCCAAGCATAGAATCCAAACCAGAAATTGGTTAGCCCTGAGGCAATGGTGGTCTATTCCCCCTCCACATTCCTCTAGCTACCCCTCCCCCAATTCCGTCAACCCCAGGTCACCGAGGTTCAGCCTTAGATTAGAATTTCATAGAATCCCGACAGTGCAGGAGGAGGTTATTCAGCCCATCGAGGAGTCAGGATGGCCCAGCAGTCTAAGGCACTGCGTTCAGGTCACAGTCTCCTCTGGGGTCGTGGGTTCAAATCCCACTCCTGACATTGATTTGGGGCGGCATGGTGGCACAGTGGTTAGCACCGCTGCCTCACAGCGCCAGGGACCCGGGTTCGATTCCGGCCTTGGGTCACTGTCTGTGCAGAACAAAGAACAATACAGCACAGGAACAGGCCCTTTGGCCCTCCAAGCCCGTGCTGGTCCAAACTAGACCATTCTTTTGTATCCCTCCATTCCCACTCCGTTCATATGGCTGTCTAGGTAAGTCTTAAACGTTCCCAGTGTGTCCGCCTCCACCACCTTGCCTGGCAGCGCATTCCAGGCCCCCACCACCCTCTGTGTAAAATATGTCCTTCTGATATCTGTGTTAAACCTCCCCCCTTCACCTTGAACCTATGACCCCTCGAGAACGTCACCACCGACCTGGGGAAAAGCTTCCCACCGTTCACCCTATCTATGCCTTTCATAATTTTATACACCTCTATTAAGTCTCCCCTCATTCTCCGTCTTTCCAGGGAGAACAACCCCAGTTTATCCAATCTCTCCTCATAACTAAGCCCCTCCATACCAGGCAACATCCTGGTAAACCTCCTCTGTACTCTCTCCAAAGCCTCCACGTCCTTTGTTTGCACATTCTCCCCGTGTCTGCATGGGTTTCCTCCAGCAGTTCCGGTTCCCTCCCACACTCCAAAGGTGTGTGGGTTAGGTTGATTGGCCATGAATTGACCCTGAGTGTCAGAAGGGTTAGCAGGTTAAATATGTGGGGTTATGGGGATAGGGCCTGGGTGGGATTGTGGTTGGTGCAGACTCGATGGGCTGAATGGCCTCCTTCTGCACTGTAAGGATTCTATGATACACAGAGTATCTAACCTAGTCCTCTCCCCAGCCCTATCCCGATAACCCTACACATTTACCGCGGCTATTCCATCTAATCTACACATCTTGAGACACTAATTTTACCATGGCCAAGCCACCTAACCTTTGGAGTGTGGGAGGAAACCGGAGCACCCGGAGGAAACCCACACAGACAGGGGGAGAATGTGCAAACTTCACACAGTCACCCAAAGCCCTGGGGCAGAAGATCTCCCACACGACCTACCAATTCTCAAAAATGACCTTAAAACATTCACAGTCCCTGCTGTCCCTCCTGTTCCCCTTCCCACTGTGCCAGGGGGGAGTTGTACAAATGCTCCCTCAGGGCCTGCCTGCGTGTTCGCCTGCTTCATAGTGAATTAGGGGCTAACATCTTGCAGCGAAACACTCCCTCTTCTGGGCAAGTGGGACAAATGAGAAAATAGTACGGGTACCAACTCCAGCACAGAAAAAAGGCCATTGATGCAAGTTACGCGGATGGTTCTAGAACAAGTGTGTAGTCATTCTTCAGAGTTTGGGTGCTATTGGTAAACTATTAACTGAGCATTTTAGTTTCCCTCTGCAGTTATGGAATGTGTTCGTGCATACTGGATGTAAACAGCCGCCATGTAGACACTTTATTCAACCTCCATTAAAAACCCTGCTCTTTGCTAGGAGTGGGGACAGGAACAGGAGGAGGCCATTCAGCCCCTTTGTACGTCCTTGGCTATTCAATTAGGTTGTGGCTGACCTGTACCTCAAATCTGTTTCTCCACCTTACCTCACGTGGAGGTACGGGGCCAGCAGTGGTTAGCGCTGCTCCCTCACACGCCAGGGACCCGGGTTCGATTCCCGGCTTGGGTCACTGTCTGTGCAGAGTCTGCACGTTCTCCCCGTGTCTGCGTGGGTTTCCTCTGGGTGCTCCGGTTTCCTCCCACGGTCCAAAAGACATACTGGTCAGGTGCATTGGCCATGCTAAATTCTCCCTCAGTGTACCCGAACACGAGGGGATTTTCACAGTAACTTCATTGCAGTGTTAATGTAAGCCTACTTGTGACTAATAAATAAACTTTATTTTATTCCTTGTTTCTCGTATCCTGTAAAAATCTACCTACCTCAGCCTTGAGGCACAGTAGCACGGTGGTTAGCACTGCTGGGGAGGAATCTTGCACATACTTGAAGGGCCAAGAGGGCAGTCAGGGCGAAGGTGTAGCTGTCAGTAAGCCGATTAAAGACACCCCCCCACGATTTTCTGAGGTATGTTAAGGAGGTTTGATTTAGAGGGCAGAGCCATGTTGGACTGTTGGCCCGCCCTCCCATTGGGCACAGGCGCCCTGGCAATGCCAGCTGGTAGCGGTTAACACAAAAATGCCATCTGAGCCGCTTGAATGTGCTTCTCCCTGTCTAGCTTCTGCATACGGAGGGTGGCACGGTGGTTAGCACTGCTGCCTCACAGCGCCAGGGACTCAGGTCCAATTCTGGCCTCGGGTCACTGAGTATGCGGAGTCTGCACTTTCTCCCCGTGTCTGCGTGGGTTTCCTCCCACAGTCCAAAGATGTGTGGGTTAGGTTGATTGGCCATGCTAAATTGACCTTAGTGTCAGGGGGATTAGTAGTGTAAGTGTGTGGGGTTAACCGGGTTTGATTCCCGGCTTGGGTCACTGTCTGTGCGGAGTTTGCACGTTCTCCTCGTGTCTGCGTGGGTTTCTTCCGGGTGCTCCGGTTTCCTCCCACAGTCCGAAAGGCGTGCTGGTTAGGGTGCATTGGCTGTGCTAAATTCTCCCTCAGTGTACCCGAACAGGCGCCGGAGTGTGGCGACTAGGGGATTTTCACAGTAACTTCATTGCAGTGTTAATGTAAGCCGACTTGTGACACTAATAAATAAACTTTAAATGGTCTAGCAAGCCACTCTCAAGGGCAACTAGGGATGGGCAATAAATATTGGGCTCGCCAGGGACACCCACATCCCATAAATTAATTTTTATAAAGTCTCTAGTGCGGCTTCAACCAGCAGCCTTTGCGTTCAGAGGCAAGAATGGTAGCACCTCTCATACCTGTTAATCTTTTAATGGGGACATCTCAGTACGGCTGGGAGTGGGAACTATTCCATTTTCCAGTTATGTCCCTCTTCACCTCCATGAGTGCAGGAATGAATAACTCTACCTGTGGAAGGGTTATCTGTGGAATTCACTACCCCAAAGTGCGGTGGATGCTGGGACAGTGAGTAAATTTAAGGAGGAGTTAGACAAATTGGTAATGGGTTGAAGGGTTATGGGGAGAAGGCAGGAAAATGGGGATGAGGAGCATATCAGCCATGATCGAATGGCAGAGCAGACTCAATGGGCCAAATGGTCTAATTCTGCTCCTATATCTTATGAACTGAACTACCTGTCCCTCTCTTTTGCCCACTTCCTCCAGGGTTTGTTTGAGCGTCTTCAGCTCACTGCCCACAGCCTCCAGAATGTTCCGAGCTCGATCTTTCTCCTCCTTTGCCTCGAACTCAGTGAAGTGCAGCTCTGACTTTGTGGAGTTTAACTTCTCGGTCGCCGTCTCCTTCAACTTCTCCAACTTCTTGACGGATTTATTCAGCTCCTCGATCGTCTTATCTTGCTCCAGTGTTTTAATCTACGGACATGTTGGAGGAGGAGAGAGTTCCATCAGTTGGAATTGAGTCACTTTAGAGAGAATGAAACAGCAACCCAATTTTCAATGAAATGGAAGAAAGTCTGTAAACGTTCATTTGATGCCCCAGTGTGGAGAGCGATTTACATCTCTGCATGATCAAGGTTGAGGTGGTTTAGCCTCTGAGTTAGTAATCCAGGGAGAGTTGCCAAAATTTTCCAGGCATTCTCAACGTCTTCCAGTTCCACCGGTGTTGACCCACCCCCTCCACCGCGGGTTCCCCAGCGATGGAAGGTGGGAACATCGGGAAAGCCCGTTGACAGCAGCGGGACAGGAAGATCCTGCCACCGGCCAATGGCGTGTCACCTCCACTGCCACAAAATCCCAACATTGGCCGGTTCCAATCCCGCCATGGCAGCTTATAAATACCGATTAGCTTTTATAAAAAACAAGCATCGGTAAGAGCGGCCATGTTGTAAAAACCCAACCAATTCGTAAATGTCCTTTAAGGCAGGAAACCTGCCATCTTTATCCTGCCTCCCTTTGTGTGACTTGAACATGGTGAACTGCTTTCTGAAGTGACCATGCAAGCATACAATTGTATCATCACTTTCCCAGGAACACCAGGGATGGGCAATGAATATCGGCCTTGCCAATATAGCGTCCATGGCCTCTGACTGAAAAACAAAAAAAAACAGTCTTGTGGCGCAGTGGGTAGCATCCCCACCTCTGAGCCAGAAGCTCCAGGTTCGATACCGACCCCAGGACTTGATGGCCAAAGAAGATATTCATAAAATGGCCAAAACAGGGTGAGTATCGACCTGAAATATCCTTCCAAACACGCCAATGGCTGGCGGGAAGAGCGGGAGAGAGTCCTGGTTAGCCATGCTTGGCGCCCCTCAAGCTATAAGCCGCTAGCGACAGACGAGTGACCCGTTCCGGGAATTACTAGCTATGGAAAAAGGCTAAAGTCTGCCTTAGTGCATCATTGAGTGTGGGAAGAGAATTGGAAACACCTAAATCAGGGATATTTTTTGAATTTCTCGTTATCTGTGCCTACTTAAATGTACACAATATATACAAGCAAAGGAGGCAGTTCACTAATCCAATGTTCCCAGTGTGGGACTGATACAAATGGGTCAGTGTAAGATGTACACTGTGCAGCAATGATTCTGTCACCTGTATTCTCTGTACAAGGGCAGATGAATGTACTGTTCATGTTAGGATTGATAAACTCACCTAGTCACTGTGACACCATAGGAGACCATTAGATATAGGAGCAGAATTAGTGTGAGGTGAATAAGTGTGAGGTGATTCACTTTGGAAGGAGTAACAGGATTACAGAGTACTGGGCTAATGGTAAGATACTTAGTAGTGTGGATGAGCAGAGAGATCTCGGTGTCCATGTGCATAGAATCCTGAAAGTTGGTACCCAGGTTGACAGGGTTGTTAAGAAGGCGTACAGTGTGTGGCTTTTATTGGTAGAGGGATTGAGTTTCAGAGCCATGATGTCATGTTGCAGCTGTACAAATCTCTGGTGCGGCCGCACTTGGAGTATTGCGTACAGTTCAGGTCGCCGCATTATAGGAAGGATGTGGAAGCATTGGAAAGGGTGCAGAGGAGATTTACCAGGATGTTGCCTGGTACGGTGGGAAGGTCTTATGAGGAAAGGCTGAGTGACTTGAGGCTGTTTTCGTTAGAGAGAAGAAGGTTAAGAGGTGACTTAATAGAGGCATACAAGATGATCAGAGGATTAGATAGGGTGGACAGTGTAAGCCTTTTTCCTCGGATGGTGATGGCTAGCACGAGGGGACATAGCTTTAAATTGAGGGGTGATAGATACAGGACAGATGTCAGAGGTAGGTTCTTTACTCAGAGAGTAGTAAGGGCGTGGAATGCCCTGCCTGCAACAGTAGTGGACTTGCCAATATTAAGGGCATTTACAGGGTCATTGGATAAACATATGGATGATATTGGAATAGTGTAGGTTAGATGGGCTTTAGATTGGTTTCACAGGTCGGTGCAACATCGAGGGCCGAAGGGCCTGTACTGCGCTGTAATGTTCTATGTTTCTCAATCCCATTCCCCTGCCTTTCCCCCGTAACCTTTGATCCCCTTACCAATCAAGAACCTATCTATCCCTGTCTTAAATTCACTAGGGGGAGGTGATGGCCGAGTGGTATTATCGCTAGACTATTAATCCAGAAACTCAGCTCATGTTCTGGGGACCTGGGTTCAAATCCCACCAAGGCAGATGGGGAAATTTGAATTCAATAAAAAAAATCTGGACTGAAGAATTTATGATGACCATGAAACCATTGTCAATTGTAGGAAAAACCCATCTGGTTCACTAATGTTCTTTAGGGAAGGAAATCTGCTGTCCTTACCTGGTCTGGCTTACATGTGACTCAAGAGCCACAGCAATGTGGTTGGCTCTCAACTTCCCTCGGGCAGCTAGGGATGGGCAATAAATGCTGGCCAGCCAGCGACACCCCTGTCCCACAAATGAATTTTTTAAATGGCCTGTCCTCCACAGCCTTTTATGGCAATGAATTCCACACACTCACCACCCTCTGGCTGAATAAATTCCTCCTCATCTCGGTTCTAAAGGATTGTCCCTTTACTCTGAGGCTGTGCCCTCGGATCGTGGTCTCTCCTACGAATGAGAACATCTTCCCCACGTCCACTCTATCCAGGTCTTTCAGCGTTCTGTAAGTTTCAATGAGATTTCCCCTCATCCTTCTAAACTCCATCGAGTACAGAGCCAGAGTCCTCAGACACTCCTCAAGTGGAGGAACTTGGCGACTAGTACAGAACCAGGTAACATCCACCATCCACAAATACCAGCTTTTCAAGAGCAAGTCATCCAACCTAACATGTTGAATGCTATTCCACTACCCCACTCCATTCACAGGAGCCCTGCAAGCCAATGGTTGTGAGGTAGTAACTCCACAAGGCAGAACATTAGAACATGGGTCAATGGTAAGAGGCTCGGGGCTTTAGGAATTACCTTAAGCTCATGAGTATCAGAGAGCTTTGCTTTCAGATCCATGCTGGAGGTTTGTGTTTTATGCAGCTCCCTCTCAAGGCGTTCCACTTTTTTCTGAAGCTTCCTCACCGTTAAGTGGGCCTCGTCCCTCTCCACCGCCAGCGCCGTTTGAGTCTGTTTCTCCACATCCAGCTGAGTAATCTTTCTCCTCAGTAGGTCCATGTGCAGCTCTTTGCTAACCAACTTCTCTTTCTGGGCTTTAAGCTGGAAGGGTTAAGGAGACGAAGGAGTTAGTCTCGCCAAAGGCAAATTACTGCGGTTGCTGGAACCTGAAACAAAAGCAGAAAATGCTGGAAAATCTCAGCAGGTCTGACAGCAGCTGTGGAGAGAGAATAGAGCCAACGTTTCGAGTCTGGATGACCCTTCGTCAGAGCATCAAAGAAAATCTGACAAGATTTCTACTGTGAGGGTGAGGGGAGGGGTACGGTGGCTCTAACTGGACAAAGGAAACGTAAATGATGATGATGAAGGTTTAGGATGGAGCTAAAAGCGTCCATTAAGTGATCAGAATTTGTGAATGGCAGATGTACACATTGTTAAGGGACTACCTGAGGAATGTGGCAGTTGGCCCTCAGGGGATGGAGAGGGGGGAGGGGGGTTTGGAGACAGGAGAACAATATTGGAGAAGTGGAAAACTAGAAGGATGAAGAGTGATAAAAATGGATGAATGAAATGTAAAGGAGAATTGAAATAAAATAAATGGAAATGGGGTGAAGGTGGAGGAGAGAGTTCATGCTCTGAAGTTGTCGAAGTCAATGTTATGTCCGGAAGGCTGTAAAGTGCCCAATCGGAAGATGAGGTGCTGTTCCCCCAGTTTGCATTGGGGTTCACTAGAACATTGCAAAAGGCCAATGATGGACATGTGGACGGGCGAGCAGGGTGGTGTGTTGAAGTGGCAAGTGACAGAAAGGTCTGGGTCCTACTTGCGGATGGATTGCAAAGCGGTCATCCAATCTGCGTTTGGTCTCTCCGATGTAGAGTGGACAACCTTGGGAGCAGCGAATGCAGTTTACCAGATTGAAGGAGATGTGAAGCTCTGCTTCACCTGAAAGGGGTGTTTAGGACCTGGGACTGTGAGCAGGGAGGAGGTAAAAGGGCAGGTGTTGCACCTTCTACCATTGCAGGGGAAAGTGCTGTGGGTAGGGGGTGAGGTGTTGAGTATGACGGAGAAGTGGATTCGCGTGTCCCGGAGAGAACGGTCCATGTGGAATGCTGACAGGGCGAGTGAGGGGAAGATGTGTTGAGTAGTGGCATCATGTTGGAGTTGGCGGAAATGGTGGAGGATGATCCTTTGATTGCGGAGGCTGGTGGGGTGAAAATTGAGGACAAAGGGAACCCTATCCTGGTTCTGGGGGGGTGGGGAGGGACTGAGAGCAGTGGCCCGGGAGATGAGTTGGACACCAAAAGAATTAGTCCCCAGTTATCATCATAGAATCCTACAGTACAGAAAGAGGACATTCGTCCCATCGAGCCTGCACCGACAACAATCCCATCCTATCTCCGTAACCCCACGTATTTACCTTGCTAATCCTCCTGACACTAAGGGGCAATTTAGCATGGCCAATAAACCTAACTCGCACACCTTTAGGCTGTGGGAGGAAACCTGAGCACCCGGAGGAAACCCACGCAGACACGGGGAGAACGTGCAAACTCCACACAGACAGTGACCCAAGCCGGGAATTGAACCCGGGTCCCTGGCGCTGTGAGGCAGCAGTGCTAACCCACTGTGCCACCGTGCCGCCCCAGTTCTTGACCTCTCACAGATTAAAAACGATTCGCTCTTTAAGACATCAGCCCGAGCTCACTGGGTGCACCCTAGACTTGGAGTCAGAAGGTTGTGGGTTCAAATCCCACTCCAGAGACTTAAGGATTTTCACAGTAACTTCACTGCAGTGTTAATGTAAGCCTACTTGTGACACTAATAATAAATAAAATAAGCACATAATCGTTTCAAAAGTACTTCATTGGCTGGTAAAGTACTTTGTGATGTGCTGAGGTTTCTCCGTCTTTCGGACTGAGTTTTACCATCCATCTTGTCTGTGCTGTTCCTGACACGGGGAGTATTTGATACTGAGATGAATTCCAGTCTCCAGCATCGATATCCCTCAGCTCCATCAGCCAGCATACACGTCTTCCAAAAGGAGGCTCTGAAGAAGCTTCAGGTGAAAATGAATTTACAAGCCTCACTGCGACCCAGTGTAAATAAATTCCCACCCTGAGAGCCTCCTGATTGCTACCTTTCCCACACACAGTTACAATGGACAGATATTGCTTCAGATCTGGGTGTTAAATCGAAATCAGTTGGACGTAACAGTAGCCTGCAATTTCCTGTCCTGCTCAGTGCTGAGATAAAGTCAAACAAGGTGATTTGATGATTGGGAATTGAGGAGATTGGATAGATATTTTCAACCTAAAATGTAAGCAGTAATGAGTGTGAAAGTCTACCAAGTAAAGTTTAAGTTTAAAGTTTATTTATTATTGTCACGAGTAGGCTTACATTAACACTGCAGTGAAGTTACTGTGAAAATCCCCTAGTCACCACACTCTGTCGCCTGTTCGGGTACACTGAGGGAGTATTTAGCACCCTAACCAGCACCTCTTTCGGACTGTGGGAGGAAACCGGAGCACCCGGAGGAAACCCACGCAGACACGGGGAGAACGTGCAGACTCCGCACAGACAGTGACCCAAGCCGGGAATCGAACCCGGGACCCTGGCGCTGTGAGGCGGCTGTGCTAGCCACTGTGCCACCGTGCCGCCCCAGTAAGAATCTAACAGTGAGAAATGTTAGGTCAGAATGCTGGGAGTACAACTGGACTTGGTTGCACGAAACATCGGCTCCGGTTCACACATAAGGGACTGGTTAAATGTGCCCCCACCTGACATGAATGGGGATGGTAGCCATCTGAGAATGTACACTCTCCCCTACCACAGGCTCCACACGCTCACTCAATCTCCTTCTCAAACCCATTGCACACTCCACCCTATCATAAACTCTACCTATTCAAATATTTAAATTATAAATTCATCACTATTGATGTAAAGATGATGGGGTCAGATTTTTACCTTTGCTGCCTGGACAGAAATTTCCTGGGATGGATTGCCCCAACCCTCGGATCGTCGTCCCATTGGAATCAATAAAGTGAAAATCACGGGATTCTTTGAAGGTGCCAACATGCTGCCCCCCCCCCCCCCCCCAGATTATTACCCTAAGCGGTGAGGTGAAAATCTATCCCATAAACGGGCAGAGAGGCTGGTGGATTTTTTACAAATAATTCACAGGATGTGGGTGTCGCTGGCTGGGCCAGCATTTATTTTCCATCCCCAGTTGCCCTTGAGAAGGTGGTGGTGAGCTGCCTTCTTGAACTGCTGCAGTCCCGGAGGTGTTGATACATAAGAACATAAGAACTAGGAGCAGGAGTAGGCCATCTGGCCCCTCGAGCCTGCTCCGCCATTCAATAAGATCATGGCTGATCTTTTCGTGGACTCAGCTCCACTTACCCGCCCGCTCACCATAACCCTTAATTCCTTTACTGTTCAAAAATTTATCTATCCTTGCCTTAAAAACATTCAATGAGGTAGCCTCAACTGCTTCACTAGGCAGGGAATTCCACAGATTCGCAACCCTTTGGGTGATGAAGTTCCTCCTCAACTCAGTCCTAAATCTGCTCTCCCTTATTTTGAGGCCATGCCCCCTAGTTCTAGTTTCACTCACCAGTGGAAACAACCTCCCTGCTTCTATCTTATCTATTCCCTTCATAATCTTATGTGTTTCTATAAGATTCTCATTCTTCTGAATTCCAATGAGTATAGCCCCGGTCTACTCAGTCTCTCCTCATAAGCCAACCCTCTCAACTCCGGAATCAACCTCGTGAATCTCCTCTGCACCCCCTCCAGTGCCAGTATATCCTTTCTCAAGTAAGGAGACCAAAACTGTATACACTACTCCAGGTGTGGCCTCACCAGCACCTTATACAGCTGCAACATAACCTCCTTGTTTTTAAACTCCATCCCTCTCGCAATGAAGGACAAAATTCCATTTGCCTTCTTAATTACTTGCTACACCTGTAAACCCACAGTGCTGTGAGAATTCCAGGATTCTGACTCAATGGCAGTGAGGAAATGACGATATATTTCTCAGGATGGTGAGTGACTTGGAGGGGAACCTCTGAGCGGTGGCCATAGGTAGGCTGGATAGAGCAAGACAGTCCATGATAAAGTGGGAAATGAAATGTCAGCACAGTTCCAGAGGCTGCTCTCCTCATTGAGGGAGAGTGATTTTACCTGAGGGTCACCACACCTCTGGCCGGGGAGGTGGGGCAATGTTGAGAAAACGGGATGGATTCCCTCAGCCGGGACGGGAATTGAAAAAACACTGTTGCCGTCACTTTGCATCCTGAATCACCCGGCCAACTGGGCTAACCGAGCCCCGCCCTGATAAAGTACTGGGCAGTGGATTGGGTAAGGGTTCATGAGAGGTCAAAGTGTGGAAGAATCATGGCCGAAGAGTCGATTGGCTGTTTCCTGTTGGAATTATAGAATCCCAATAGTGCAGAAGGAGGCCATTTGGCCCATCAAGTCCGCACTGACCACAATCCCATCCAGGCCCTATCCCCGTAACCCCACACATTTACCCAGCTAATCCCCCTGACACTAGGGTCAATTGAGCGCGTGGAGCCTGTGGTAGGGGGTGAGTGTACGTTTTCAGATGGCTACCATCCCCATTCATGCCAAGTGGGAGCGCATTTAACCAGTCCCTTATGTGTGAACCGGAGCTAATATTTGGCCAAATAACCTAACCCACATATCATTAAAGTTTATTCATTGGGGTGGCATAGTGCTGCAGTTGCAGGTATGGTGGCACTGCTGCCTCACAGCACCAGGGACCTGGGTTCGATTCCCGGCTTGGGTCACTGTCTGCGTGGAGTTTGCACATTCTCCCCGTGTCTGCGTGGGTTTCTCCAAGTTCTCCGGTTTCCTCCCACAATCTGAAAAATGTGCATTGACCCAAACAGGCACCAGAGTGTGGCGACTAGGGGAATTTCACAGTAATTTCATTGCAGTGTTAATGTAAGCCTTACCTGTGACTAATAAACAAACTTTAACTTTAATTACTGTCACAAGTTGGCTTACATTAACATTGCAATGAAGTTACTGTGAAAATCCCCCTAGTCGCCACACTCCAGCACCTGTTCGGGTAACACTGAGGGAGAATTTAGCATGGCCAATGTACCTAACCAGCCTGTCTTTCGGACTGTGGAAGGAAACCGGAGCACCTGGAGGAAACCCACGCTGTCATGGGGAGAACGTGCAGACTCCGCACAGACAGTGACCCAACCTGGGAATCAAACCCGGGTCCCTGGCGCTGTGAGGCAGCAGTGCTAACCACTGTGCCACCATGCCCTGTTCATAGCATCAGTGCTTCAACATTCACTGTTGTACACAGAAATCAGATTGAATCGACAATGCCAAGAATTGGATGTCTCAGATGATTCTACCTTTCTTTTCAGGTTGTATGTAAGAGTCTTGTTCTCAATGATGGCCTCGTTTTCCATTTTAACCAGCTGATCAGTTCGGGCAAGAATGGCCTCCAGTTGCATATCGAAACCAATCTCTGCTGTCATCCTCTCCAGCTTCATCTTCTCTGCTATGTCCCCCAAGAATTTGAGGTACTTCACGGGAAAGGAACATGTGAAAGAATTATTTTGCACGCATTTGTGGTTGCGATCTCAATTTTAACCTTCCAAAGAAGATGGAGAAATATTCAGATCACATTGTCCCACATTTAGTTCTGACATCGATAAACATCACAGAATCCCTATAGTGCAAAAGGAGGCCATTCGGCCCCTTGAGTCTCCACCAACAACAATCCCACCCAGCCCCTATCCCCCTAACCCCACACATTTACCCTGCTAATCCCCCTGGCACTAAGGGGCAATTTAGCATGGCCAAGGGCGGCACGGTAGCACAGTGGTTAGCACTGCTGCTTCACAGCTCCAGGGTCCCGGGTTCGATTCCCGGCTCGGGTCACTGTCTGTGTGGAGTTTGCACATTCTCCTCGTGTCTGCGTGGGTTTCCTCCAGGTGCTCCGGTTTCCTCCCACAGTCCAAAGATGTGCGGGTTAGGTTGATTGGCCAGGTTAAAAAATTGCCCCTTAGAGTCCTGGGATGTGTAGGTTAGAGGGATTAGCGGGTAAAATATGTGGGGGTAGGGCCTGGGTGGGATTGTGGTCAGTGCAGACTCGATGGGCCGAATGGCCTCCTTCTGCACTGTAGGGTTTCTATGATTTCTATGAATCCACCTAACCCGCACATCTTTGGAGTGTGGGAGGAAACCAGAGCCCATAGAACCCCGATGGTGCAGAAGGAAGCCATTTGGCTCATCGAGTCTGCACCGACTACAATCCCACCCAGACCCTCCAGAACGGCACCCAGAGGAAACCCACACAGACACGGGGAGAACATGCAAACTCCACACAGTCACCTGAGGCCGGAATCGAACCCGGGTCCCTGGCGCTGTGAGGCAGCAGTGCTAACCACTGTGCCACCATGCCGTCCATCGCTTACATAAAACCTGGGCTCTGACTGGTACAAATGCCACTGTCACACTGTCTCAAACACCGAATCGTGACACGTCCTGAAATCCAACGGCGGGACACGACCAAAAAGAAATGAGTTCAAGGAATGGACACGACGAGCGGACGCGTCCCGTTTCATTCCCTGATTTTGGCAGTCCAGGGAAGATGGTGCCCATGTAGGAGGGCCAGCTATCCCGTGAGAAACCCGTCCTGTGACCAGGGCTGAATCTCACTTACCAGTCTACTTGTGAATGGCCTCCCCAATTCCCGCACGTTTATCTGAATTAAGAACACAATCATTCCCAACAGAGAGGAAACCAAAGGACAGTCGGAGAGCGGGGGATGTTCGCATCGTACTTGGGCCTCAGTTTTAACACTGGCATTCAAAGATGCCCACCCTCAGTGGGTAAAATGATCATGACTCAAGCAGGAGAGGGCATGTTTAAGAAATTTCAGATTTCCAGCATCCACGATATGTTGCTTTGATTTGAGGGAGTGTTTTATAGGGCACGGACTGATGAGGTGGGGCAGTGAGCAGTGTCTGCAAAGCCAGAGAACTCTGTGGCCTCCAGTGTGCTGAGGTTAAGGAGGAGAAAGGTGAACACTAAAGTCAGCAGGTTGGAAGAAAACCAAGAGAAATACGATAACCCCATTCCGTTTCCTCCCATATTAATGGGGCAAGTGTCAATGCTTTACATTGACTGTTATAAGGGAGGCAGTGGTTAGGTATATTTTCACTACACCAGTAGTTCAGAGGCCCAGGGTAATGCCCCTGGGGGCCTGGGTTCGAATCCCACCAGGACAAATGGTGAAATTTAATTTCAATAGGAATCTGGA
>NC_135815.1:86264814-86402373 GCF_964213995.1 Mustelus asterias | reverse complement strand
GTTTTTAAAAATCCCATCTATTTTTAAAATATCTTTTTTAAAACAATATCACTAATGCAGCTTTTGACTGGACTTGTGCCTTATTTTATTGATGTTCCTGCCTGAAAATGTGTGTGATCCGTTATAGTTTCACACGTCACTTTCCAGCTGGTGATTTTGTGTGTGTGTGTGTTGAGGGGATCAGTAACTTGGGAGTTTGCCAACTACCGTCAGCGCTTGGCTGCCCCCAGTTGCAGGATCCTGGTACCGTTAACGAAGCAAGCTTGAGGATTTAAATTGTGCTTAGGAGAGTGGTGTTAGTTTAAATGAAATATAAACAGCCTGTCAGCGATTCGCATAGTGGAAATGACAGGAATATGTTGAACAGGTGAATGTACTCCTTGGTACTTGATTATCATCCCTCCCCCAAGTATGTGACAAATATAACAGCTGGAACTTTGACCATCACCTTTGACCTAGTTCACAGAATCCTACAGTGCAGAAGGAGGCCATTCGGCCATCAAGTCTGCACTGACCACAATCCCACCCAGCACCCAGGCCCTATCCCCATAACCCCATGCATCTAACCTAGCTAGTCCCCCTGACTCTAAGGGACAATTTTAGCATGGCCAATGCAGCTAACCCGCACATCTTTGGGCAGTGGGAGGAAACCGGAGCACTCGGAGGAAACCCACGCAGACACGGGGAGAATGTGTAAACTCCACACAGACAGTGACCCAAGCCAGGAATCTGTGAGGCAGCAATGCTAAACACTATGCCACTGTGCTACTCGTTAGTTGACTGCCGACTGGGTGATTGTCTCGATTTTCTTTATATCAGAGGTTACTTGCTTAAAGGAAAGCCACTTTTAGTACATTGGTTATAGGCTGTATTCTAGGAGTGCACACTGCTTCATCTATTTGTACTTAATCATATTTAAGTTGTTGTTTTTGTTGCTACTGCCACCAAGCTAAAATAATCAGTATTTAGTGATCCTCGTTAGGAGGTTTACCAGAAGACAGATACTCATTTCTGGAGTGGAAATTCACATCCAAGGTCCCCAGTTTTCATAGAAAATCACAATGTTATCCTATAAATATGGTATACATTCCATGTGATAAAACAGCATTGGATAGATTCTTCATGATTATTAGGGGATAGCAGCTCTTGTATACAATCAGAAAGTATTGTTTTTATTTTTTTTTAAATGTCCATGAAATCAAAAGTAGTCCCCAAAACACCAATAAAAAATCTGGATACTTTTATGATCAGGTGGATATGATTGAACTGGCTCCCCTCTATTCGACCTCCTTGATTTGTCCCAGCAAGAATTTTAAGTTTCTTTTTCACAAGGATATGCATTTTCCAAATCTAAATGTATTTAAACCATTTATGCAGTGATCAATAAGGAACCAAACAAACCAGATTTTCTTGAGTTAAAAGGCAAACTTATTAACCTCTAAACCCAAGGGAAAACCAAACACGTCAAACACACAGGTATCAAAAGGGAAGTTGCATTCCTATAAAAATGTTAAAAGAATGTACATTTAAGTTTTCTTTGCTTCTCCTTGAAGCATAGATTATTAAGTGTTGTGGCTGATTTGGATGAGCTGGTTTCGTGGATGCTCTTCGATGTTACAATTATTACAAGATCTCTGTTCACTGGTAGATTTCTGATAGTTCATTACTTGAATCGGGTGACGAATGTTTCCAAAGAGAGAGGGAAGGATCGCAGCTTTTCACCCTATTTTTTTTCCTACTGAAAATGTTTCGACACCCGATGCGTCACTTGCAATCTCTCTACAGTGGCTGCAGATTGGCCTGTTATGCTTCACCCGTTGTGTATTTCCAAGGGGTTTTAAGTGGGTCTGTCTATGTGGCAGCCATTATTTCAATATCCAGCATTTTGCATCTTGATGTCTCTTCCTTTGTGACAAGTTTCAATAGATTTTTTAATTATCAGAAATGTCCCTCCTTTCATAATTCCAAGGGTGTCTTGTTTGCTTTTGCACCTTCACCTCAGCAAGTGACCTTGCCTTTTAGAAAAACTGTTCTGTCTCATTTCAAATTGCAAAATTTCTAGTCAGTTGTAAAGTAATATTTTCAAAAATGAAGGGGCATAGCCTTGTGACAATATCCATATGAATGTATAAATTAGGAGCAGGAGTAGGCCACGTGGTCCCTCCATTCAATAGGATCATGGCTGATTGTAACTTCAATCCCACAATCGTGCATGCCCCCCATAACTTTTCACCTCTTGTTGATCAAGAATCTATCTAGCACTGCCATTAAAATATTCAAAGTCTCTGCTTCAAGTGCCTCTTGAGGAAGAGTGTTCTCGAAACTCAACCCTCTGAGAGAGAAAAAATTCTCGACTCTGCCTTAAATGAATGACCCCTTATTTTTATACAGTGACCGTGACTCCTAGTTCTAGATTTATCAGCAAGAGGAAGCATCCTCTCCATATCCACCATGTCAATACCCCTTAAAGGTTTTGATCAAGTCGGCTCTTATCTTCTAAAGTACAGTGAGTACAAACTTAACCTCTTCAACTTTCCGTCATAAGCCAACCTGTCCATTCCTGCCATCCTGTGGCAATGTCTCTGTAATAGCCGTAAGAAGTCTCACAACACCAGGTTAAAGTCCAACAGGTTTATTTGTTAGCAAAAGCCACTAGCTTTCGGAGTGCGGCCCCTTCGTCAGGTGAGTGGGAGTTCTGTTCACAAACAGGGCATATAAAGACACAAACTCAATTTACAAAATAATGGTTGGAATGCGAGTCTTTACAGGTAATCAAGTCTTAAAGGTACAGATAATGTGAGTGGAGAGAGCGTTAAGCACAGGTTAAAGAGATGTGTATTGTCTCCAGATGGGACAGTTAGTGAGATTTTGCAAGCCCAGCAAGTCGTGGGGGTTACATATAGTGTGACATGAATCCAAGATCCCGGTTGAGGCCGTCCTCATGTGCGGAACTTGGCTATCAGTCTCTGCTCAGCAACTTTGCGTTGTCATGTGTCGTGAAGGCCGTCTTGGAGAACGCTTACCCGAAGATCAGAGGCCGAGTGCCCGTGACCGCTGAAGTGTTCCCCAACAGGAAGAGAACACTCTTGCCTGGTGATTGTCGAGTGGTGTTCATTCATCTGTTGTCGTGGCGTCTGCATGGTCTCCCCAATGTACCATGCCTCGGGACATCCTTTCCTGCAGCGTATCAAGTAGACAACGTTGGCTGAGTTGCAAGAGTATTTACCGTGTACCTGGTGTATGGTGTTCTCACATGAGATGATGGCATCCGTGTCGATGATCCTGCACGTCTTGCAGAGGTTGCTGTGGCAGGGTTATGTGGTGTCATGGTTACTGTTCTCCTGAAGGCTGGGTAGTTTGCTGTGGACAATGGTCTGTTTGGGGTTGTGCGGTTGTTTGAAGGCAAGAGTGGGGGTGTGGGGATGGCCTTAGTGAGATGTTCGTCTTCATCAATGACATGTTGAATGAAGGCTCCGGAGGAGATGTCGTAGCTTCTCCGCTCCGGGGAAGTACTGGACGACGAAGGGTACTCTGTCCGCCGTATCCCGTGTTTGTCTTCTGAGCAGGTCGGTGCGGTTTTGCGCTGTGGCGCGTCGGAACTGTCAATCGATGAGTTAAACGCCATATCCTGTTCTTATGAGGGCATCTTTCAGCGTCTGGAGCTGTCTGTTGCGATCCTCCTCATCTGAGCACGTGCTGTGTATACGGAGGGCTTGTCCGTAGGGGATGGCTTCTTTAACGTGTTTAGGGTGGAAGCTGGAGAAGTGGAGCATCGTGAGGTTATCCGTGGGCTTGCAGTACAGTGAAGTGCTGAGGTGACCATCCTTGATGGAGATTTCTTGGACACACGCATCTCCATCAAGGTCGGTCACCTCAGCACCTCACTGTACCGCCAGCCCACGGATAACCTCATGATGCTCCACTTCTCCAGCTTCCACCCTGAGCACGTTAAAGAAGCCATCCCCTATGGACAAGCCCTCCGTATGCACAGGATCTGCTCAGATGAGGAGGATCGCAACAGGCACCTCCAGACGCTGAAAGATGCCCTCATAAGAACAGGATATGGCGCTCGACTCATCGATCGACAGTTCCGATGCGCCACAGCGAAAACCGCACCGACCTCCTCAGAAGACAAACACGGGACACGGTGGACAGAGTACCCTTCGTCGTCCAGTACTTCCCCGGAGCGGAGAAGCTATGACATCTCCTCCGGAGCCTTCAACATGTAATTGATGAAGACGAACATATCACCAAGGCCATCCCCACACCCCCACTTCTTGCCTTCAAACAACCGCACAACCTCAAACAGACCATTGTCCGCAGCAAACTACCCAGCCTTCAGGAGTACAGTGACCACGACACCACACAGCCCTGCCACAGCAACCTCTGCAAGACGTGCCGGATCATCGACACAGATGCCACCATCTCACGTGAGAACACTATCCACCAGGTACACGGTACATACTCTTGCAACTCGGCCAATGTTGTCTACCTGATACGCTGCAGGAAAGGATGTCCCGAGGCATGGTACATTGGGGAGACCATGCAGATGCTACAACTACAGATGAATGAACACCGCTCGATAATCACCAGGCAAGACTGTTCTCTTCCTGTTGGGGAACACTTCAGCGGTCACGGGCATTCGGCCTCTGATCTTCGGGTAAGCGTTTTCCAAGGCGGCCTTCACGACACACGACAACGCAGAGTCGCTGAGCAGAGACTGATAGCCAAGTTCCGCACACGTGAGGACGGCCTCAACCGGGATCTTGGGTTCATGTCACACTATCTGTAACCCCCACGACTTGCCTGGGCTTGCAAAATCTCACTAACTGTCCTGTCTGGAGACAATACACATTTCTTTAACCTGTGCTTAACGCTCTCTCCACTCACATTGTCTGAACCTTTAAGACTTGATTACCTGTAAAGACTCGCATCCTAACCATTATTTTGTAAGTTGAGTTTGTGTCTTTATATGCCCTGTTTGTGAACAGAACTCCCACTTACCTGATGAAGGGGCAGCGCTCCGAAAGCTAGTGGCTTTTGCTACCAAATAAACCTGTTGGACTTTAACCTGGTGTTGTGAGACTTCTTACTGTGTTTACCCCAGTTCAACGCCGGCATCTCCACATCTGTAATAGTCATCAGATCTTCCTTATTAATTTCTATTTGCGCTTTCATGGGTTCTATGTGAAACGAGTTTAGGTATTATGAGAAGCCTTTTGTTCTGAGTTCTCAATCTAGTTCCTAATAAATGAGTTCAAAGCAAAAGACTGCCCAACATAGGGTGTAAATTGGCCATAAGGAAGCTTCATTTGGGGAATGAGAAAAAATTCTTCTGGTGCCATTGGGCTGAGTCCTGAGGTTTAGTTGCGATACAGTCAGTAAAGAATTCTGCTTGAGTCATGTGCCTAAAATGGATACCCAAAGATCTTTTATTTCTCCACTGTTGGCATTGCTCAAGAAAATAGGCTCCAAATTTCACCTTAAAATTTTCATTGAAGAGTTAGGATGAAAGAAAATCTGTGATTAAAATTGGTCAGTGGGTAAGGGTATTGAGGGTAATCGATCAAAGGAGGGTCAATGGATTTAATGTACAGAGCAACCATGATCTAGTGGAATTGTGAATTGTGCTCAAGGAGGTGAATAGCCTCTTCAGACGGTTGCTATTTTAATTAACGGCAAATGCACTATTTGGTGCCAACATCCAGAAAACTAATAAAAAAAGATAGAAAATGGGTCTGAAATGGAACCTTGTGTGAGTAATTAATGGTTTGTATGAGGCTGTCAAATTAGTGGGATTCAGGGATGTTGACTTGGTGGGAGAGATTGTAACTCCACTATATGTATTGAATTCCTGGTATGCTTCAAAAGGGGCTTATTACACAAGCAGATGAAACCATCCTCTTCCATGACTGCTGTTTATGCAGAAAACAATGGTGGAGGAGCCATTTTTTAGATTTAAATTGCTGAGATTAGACTTTTGACATTTTTGAATCCATTGAGGCATGTGTTGTTTGAGAGGGAAAATAATAACTAGGAGGTTTACTTTGTGTTTGCCACTTGACAACCCAATAAAGAATAGCAACAAAAATTTGCATTTATGTATTTATTAATCATAGAATCCCTACAGTGCAGAAGGAGGCCATTTGACCCATCAAGTCTGCACCAACCACAATCCCACCCAGACCCTATTCCCATAACCCCACAAATGTTGTAAAACATCCCAAGGTGCTTCACAGGAACATTATTGAACAAAATTTGATATCAAACCAAATGGGTAAGTGAAAACAGTAAGTTTTAAGGAGCAAATTCCAGAGCTTGAGGTCTTGACAGCTGAAGGCACTCTGCCAATGGTAAAGAGATTAAAATTGGGCAAGCTCACCAGACCAGAAATGGAGAAGTGCGGATATATAGGGTTGTAGGTTTGAAGGAGGATGCAATGATAGGTAGAGGGGAGGCCATGAAGCGATTTGAAATCGAGGATGAGAATTTAAAAATCAAGATGTTGCTTAATTGGGAGCTAGTGTAGGTCAACAAGGACAGGGGTGATAGGTGAATGAGAAAGTGTTGAGAATTAGGATGTGAGCAGCAGAGTAAGAATGGCTTTTTTATGGAGGGTGGAAGATGGGAGGCCAGCTGGGAATGCATTGGAATAGAAAAGTCTAGAGGTAACACTGGGATGGCTGAGGCTTTCAGCTGCAAATCAGGTGAAGTGGGGTAAAGTTGGGTGACGGCATGGAGATGAAAATAAGCTGTTCTAGCGATGGTGGGAAGCTCATCTCTGAATCAAGTACAATGAGTCAAGGTTGCAAACGGTCAGGTACAGTAAAGAGGCAGTCTTATATTTTTATAACTAATGGGCTGAATATTTTATCTTGCGTCCAGGGACCCACAAAGTGATTTTACCGCAGTCACACTGGAAAGGAGAGCAGTTAGATAATTCTAAAGAGTAACTTCAAATTGTTCTGTGAACACAAGCGCACATGCGCACTTTGTGCTCTGGTTGCTGTAGAAGTTGCATTGTTGCAGAACCTGTTCACAAAATGGTTCCAATATGTAAACATCTTTTAGTGGTGACCCTGGCCTTGAGAGGTAATCACACCAGCTTGTTTAGTGCATTTCATCATGATTTTGGCTGGTGGTGTGGTAAAACTGTCATTTGAACAAAGCTTTTATTTTTTTATTTTCCGACTAGCTGATTTAATAGAATTAATAGAAAAATTGATCAACTATTTGCATATATGATTATATAACTTTTTAAGCATTTACACAGAAGGCTCCACGGATTGCAAATTTGAGGAATAAGCGTGGTTCAGTTCGTAGCATTTTTACCTCTGAATCACAGGGGCTCAGGTTCAGCCTGACTCCCAAGACTGATATTCCAGTGCAGTACTGTGGGAGCACTGCTGAGGGAGCACTATCATTTTTTGCATGAGGCATTAAACCAAGCTGTCTTTGCCTGCACAGATGGATGTAAAAGACCCTTTGGCACTATTTTTAAGAAGTGCAGGTAAATTATCCCAGGCCAATATTTATCAACATCACAAAGCACAGATTATCTGGCCAATACTACATTGCTGTTTGTGGGAGCTTGCTGAGCACCTATTGGTTGCCATGTTTCATACATTACAACAGTGATTATCCTTTACAAATTTCTTTGTATCTGAAATGCTTTGAGATGTCCAGTCTTTACTTCAAGAATCATTCATATCCTGGTGATAACGCCACACAAAAAATATAGTTCTTCCTGCCATGCTACAGTGATTTAATATGTGTGCTTAAACATTGGTCACATTATTCTAATTTCTGTGCTCCAATGCCCCCAAGTGGTTGATTTGCTCTGCACTACAAATCCAAATAAATATCGTTTGTTGTATATTGAACTTCTAACATGCTGGGGTTTTAGCAGAAGCTAAGGAAGGGCATGGCCCAACAGCAGTCTTTTAAACTTCTAAAAATAAAAATGACACTAGGAGAATTTGAAAACACAGTGTGTCAGCATCAAAAAACTCTGGTGACAGTGGATTCAATAGTTTATTGTTACTGATTTGCTGCTTATATCATGCACAACTAGTCTCCATAACCAGAGATTAATTTAATGAACACACAGAAATGCACAAGCTAGCTAACCATTGCACAAGCCAACCGAGCCATTCAGCACAATTTATGAAGGGTTTGTTTAATTGCATTTGTTATTTTATCATGGGTATTGTATACATGCATTTTAAGCAATTTGTTTGAGACAGTTTACATGCAAAGTATTGAAGTAAATATAACAACATGGATAGAGGAACGGCTAAGGACAGAAAGCAAAGAGGTGCCATGAATGGATGTTTATTGGATTGGTGGAATGTGGGTGGTGTTACATCTTAGAGAAAGAGAATGATTAGTCATTTACATAATGTCATGGTGCCAAATTAGGGGACATTGCACCAAATAAGGGGATATGGTAAACTTTGAAAGAATGGTGGGAAGACGTAGACAAATTAGCAGACTGGGCAGTTCCATGACAGTTGTTCAAAGACAAGAAATGTGAAGTAATGTATATTAAGGATAATGAATTCACATTCTTACCAGAGTGGAAAACTGAGATCTTAAGCTGTAAACACAAAGATCGTCACTTGTGGGTAGAAAAGGCTCAGAGAATTCTGTTTTTTATAAATTATAGAAAAAGGAAGCGATGTTGAATTCAAATATTGTAGTTCTGGGCACCCAAAAGGGGAAACAAACGTATTAGAACCACCAAAGGGTAGGTACGGTGAAGCTTCACTAGAATAGTGTGTTAGCGTTTATTAACAGGGGGTTTGAGTTTAAGAACCGTGGGGTTATGCTGCAACTGTACAGGACCTTTGGTGAGACCACATTTGGAATATTGTGTGCAGTTCTGGTCACCTCACTATAAGAAGGATGTGGAAGCATTGGAAAGAGTGCAGAAGAGATTTACCAGGATGCTGCCTGGTTTGGAGGGTAGGTCTTATGAGGAAAGGTTGAGGGAGCTAGGGCTTTTCTCTTTAGAGCGGAGGAGGATGAGGGGCGACTTAATAGAGGTTTATAAGATGATGAGGGGGATAGATAGAGTGGACGTTCAGAGACTATTTCCTCGGGTGGATGTAGCTGTTACTAGGGGGCATAACTATAAGGTTCATGGTGGGAGATATAGGAGGGATGTCCGAGGTAGGTTCTTTACGCAGAGAGTGGTTGGGGTGTGGAATGGACTGCCTGCTGTGATAGTGGAGTCGGACACTTTAGGAATTTTCAAGCGGTTATTGGATAGGCACATGGAGCACACCAGAATGATAGGGAGTGGGATAGCTTGATCTTGGTTTCGGACAAAGCTCGGCACAACATCGAGGGCCGAAGGGCCTGTTCTGTGCTGTACTGTTCTATGTTCTAATGAGAGGTTACTGTTCTAGTGAATGGCTTGTAAAACTGTTTTTTTCCCCTAATGGAAGAGGAAAGAGTAATGGGGGGGGGGGTGGTGGATGCACAATGGAATTTTTATAGATTGAGGTTAAATAAGCATACTGCTTAACCTCTTGTCATTCCATACACTGATGATGGTCACTAGTAAAGTACAGAGGAAAATCTTTTCTACACAGACAGCTGTTGAAACATGGAATGTTTTATCACAAGTGAGGGTTAAGACTGACACTGTAGTGTCATTTAAGAGGGAATTGGAAAAGTATTTGGACAGGAAGAATAGAATTGGGAATGGGTAAAACCAAACTGGAATTAGCCTAGAGGGCAGTAATTGAAGGGCTAGTGTTGATGCCAGGAGCTGAGGAGCCCTTGCTGTAATGGCTGGAGTGGGAAGAAAGAATACAAAACATGTGGTACTAACAACTGTGTAATACATCAAACTATGTGAACCTCGTGTTGGAAAAATTCTGCCTGTCATCTTCATGCCCCATATGAACTTTCAGTTCAGTTTGGGGGAGAAGTTGTGGTAATGTTACTGAACTAGTAGTTCAGAGGTTATGAGGACATAAGGTTCAAATCCCACCATGGCAGCTAGTGGCATTTATTTGGTAAAATCCGGAATTGAAAGCTGGTCACAATAATGGTGACCATGAAACTATCATCAATTGTTACAAAAACCTATCTGGTTCACTAATGTCCTTCAGGGAAGAAAATCTGATATCCTTAATTGTCTGGCCTACATGTGATTCCAGACCCACAGCAATGTGGTTGACTCTTAACTGCCCTGCCTCTGAAATAGCCTAACTAGCTAATTAGTTCAAGGGCAATTAAAGATGGGCAACAAATGCTGGCCTGACTAGCGACACCGATATCCCATGAAATAATACATTTTTTAAAAAGTCTATACTTTTAGAACTGGATACAAACTATTACAATGGCTGCTGCAAAATGTGTGACCTTTGCATTTGAGCTATAGACAGGCCTAAGTCCCAAGCCGATACCTAACTAAATATGGACATTTATAGTCACCTGGGGAATTCACAACTCTCTTTAAGGCTGGACCAGCACAAAAGGATGAGATGGCCAGCATGTCTCACTGTTTCACCCTGGACAAAACGTCAAAATTCGATGTGTGTAAGACAAATGTGAATGGACCCTATCAACCTTCCATTGTATTATGGTAGTTTCTCAGATCAGTGTCAAGGTCCTAAACAACAACATAGGATCTTAGAATCAACCTGCACACCACCCCTTTGGAA
This sequence comes from Mustelus asterias, assembly GCF_964213995.1. Classification (NCBI taxonomy): domain Eukaryota; kingdom Metazoa; phylum Chordata; class Chondrichthyes; order Carcharhiniformes; family Triakidae; genus Mustelus; species Mustelus asterias. The sequence goes on along the minus strand of NC_135815.1, from coordinate 86,391,694 downwards.
AAAGAACTTTGAACTTGTGAAAGTCACATGATGAAGGGTAATTTTACCGTCTGCTTTTAAAATCAGCCAGAAGCTGCAATGCAGACAAGAGTTCCCCCAGAAAGATATCAAACTAGCTGCAAGTCAGTCAAGATAATTAATGGCAATACCTTGAAAGTGAGTGATCCTAACAGAGAGAATGACTTCTACAATCTGTCTGAACTTCAAGTTTACCTGAGAAACCAACCTACTGGAAATTCGACTACAAAAAAGCTTGCAGCCTGCTGAGAATCCTTTGCTTTTCAAGACCCTCATTTAAAGCATCGAAACAATCTAAGAAACTGCAGGCATGCCATGGAAGAGACTGAGATAATTACAATCTATAACAGTATAATACCTCAACTGATCTATTCTTTATTTGTGTGAGGGACGAGGGAATGAATTGTGATATTTTTGGAGTGAGTGAAAATAAATAATTTAAATTCACAAAAACTTGCTGCTGGAATTACCTAATTAGGTCCCAGACTTAATGGGTAAGAAAACCCACACCTCTTGCACATAAAAACATACTGGTAAGGGAAGTAAAGGGAACACATGAACTCTGCCGGTAAGAATGCATATTGACAATGCTTACCAATGTCACTGCTTAATTAACAAAAAGAGGATAATCACTTCTATCTAAAGATGAAATACAATAAGAACTTGTTTTTATCATAAATTAATATTTAATAAACTTTAATGATTTTTACGCAAGAAAATTAGAGAAAATTATGCCTATGTAGTATACTTAAAAGGAGTAAATGACCAGAGAGACTATTGGACAGGGGTGGTTCAGATACACAAATCTTGTGGGAGGACAAGATAATAAATCTACACAAATCCTAGAACAGACTGCATATTGTGTCCAGTTCTGGGAACCTTTTAGGAAAGGTGTCAAAGCAGTGGTGAAGAAGAGACTTCTCTAAGATGACACTAGGAATGAGTGACTTCAGTAATGAGAAGATACTATAGAAACTGGAAAAACTAAAGGACATAGTGCAAATGCTTGAAAATACAACAGTCAGTCAGCATCTGTGAAGAGAGAAGGCAGGTTATGACATTTTAGGTATGTATCCTAAGTCTGTGTATTTTAGTATTCTCTGATTTTATTTCGAGAGAAATTTAGAATCTTTGTTAGAAATAAGATAAAAATGAATTTTGAGTAGAAGTTCCCAGCGTATTGGATTTTGATAAAGGTAGGGTGTGGGAGCAACTATTTCAATGAGTTGATGACTCAATAATTATTGTCAAATGATCAACCCTTTAGGCCTGTTGCTCCATTTTATTAGATCATGACGCTTAACTCCATCAAACCCCTTGATTTTGTAACCTTAATACTCATATCTAGCGTAAAGCTATTGACTTCAGCTTTTTGGGGGAGAGATTTTCATATAGAATAGTTAAGACCGAGTGTAACAGAAGCTTGTGTGAAGGTTTTAAAGGTGGAGGAGGTGGGTAATGTTGTAATGATGGGAGTAAGCCGTTGGGAATCAGATGCAAGGTTGAAGTTCAGCCTGAGGTCGGAAGGACATCAAGTTTGCAAATAACCTGTTTGAATCTGAGAGTGGTGGGAGAGAAGGGTATAGAAAGTGGCAAGTCAGTAGATTTTGTGGTATGGGCTGAGGTGATAGTTTTGATCTTGCAGATGTTTGGTGGAGTAAATTAGGATTCATTCAAGAGTTGATATTGGAGTAGGGACCTGCCTGCACAAGAGTTGGGAGAGAGGTAAGAGAGGGTAGAGCTGTGAGCCTGCAACATTTGTACAAATGCTGATATTGCCAAAGAAAAAGGGGGTTGAGGATAAATCATTGGTGGAGGGAAGATGCTCGGAGATGTTAAAGTTTATTTGTCACAAGTAGGCTTACATTAACACTGCATGAAGTTACTGTGAAAATCCCCTAGTTGCCACACTCCGGCGCCTGTTCGGGTACACTGAGGGAGAATTTAGCATAGCCAATGCACCTAACCAGCATGTCTTTCGGACAGTGGTGGCACAATGGTTAGCACTGCTGCCTCACAGCACCAGGGACCCAGATTCAATTCCGGCCTTGGGTCAGTGTGTGTGTGGAGTTTGCGCATTCTCCCCGTGTCTGCGTGGGTTTCCTCCCACAGTCCAAAGATGTGCGGGTTAGGTTTATTGACCATGCTAAATTGACCCTAGTATCTGGGGGATTAGCAGGGTATATATGTGGGGTTACGGAATAAGGCATGATTGGGATTGTGATCGGTGCAGGCTCGATGGACCGAATGGCCTCCTTCTGCACTGTAGGATTCTATGATCCTGTGATTCAGTGGGAGGAAACCGGAGCACCCGGAGGAAACCCACACAGACACGGGGAGAATGTGCAAACTCCACACAGACGATGATCCAAACCAGGAATCGAACCCGGGTCCCTGGCGCTGAGGCAGCAGATGTTTTGGCTTTATTGGCATAACGGAATGGAATTATACAAGGGCAGTTGCACAGTAATGCATAAGAGATATTTTAAAATATGTCTTTCATAACTTTGACTAAAGGAGCCTTTCAGCTAAGTGTAGGCTGAAGCCAGCTGGAGTTTTGGTAAAGATGAGAATGGGATTGGAATGTGACACACAGTGGAAAGGGAGATAAAATGAAAACACAAATGAGCTAGAAGATTGAATGTGTTATATATAGTTTCTCCAGGAAGATGAGATAGAGTAAATACAATTTCTAATTGCTTTATACATTTTAAAGGGAGCAGGGCATATTGAGAGAGTAGATAACAAAGCATATGGGATTTAGGCTTCATAAATAGAGATATTGAGTACAAAAGCAGATAAGTTATCCTGCTTTTTTATGTATAAAACTCTGATTAGGCCACAACTAGGATATTGCATCTAGTTCTGGTCATCATACATTTGGAAGGATGTGAAGGACTTTGATAGGGTGCAGAGGCGATTTATCAAAATGGTTCTGGGCCAAATGGGTTTCTCCTGTGCCTGAATCACTCTAAATTGCATGTATTTTAAGTAGCTCAACAATGTCATTATGAAAACTATCTGATTACATGTTACAACTAATAATATACCCCCACCTGGCTGTTTCCGTGTACTGCTGAAAGGAAAAGAGCCTTTTGGTAACATTTAAAGTAATAACTTGCCAATTAGGGTAGTCACTATTTGTTTAACAAAACAAGCAAGCTAAGATATTAGGATGTAATGAAAGAGAAATGTGTTATTTTGGTGTTGGACAAATTGTTGCCTTTTTAAGGATTTTCTTGCTTTATCCAATACAATGTAAACATTCTGATATGCGTTGAAGTCAAACTTGTTAGAGATTCCCGCCTTGTTACTGATGCTAAAAGATTTCAGTTGCAATTCTGTGACAGGCTCCCAGTGATCACAGACAATTGATCAGACAAAATCATTCCAGTTTCAACAAGAAAGATTCCACCCTACTGGACAGTATTTGTAGAACAATTATATAAATTTTTTTGGGTGTTTTGTTATTTCTTGTTTAAGTTGAATCTGTTAATTTCCTGATTCAGCCTGAAACAAGCCATCTTTTGTAAATTTAATTACTGTTTTAATATTCTTGATGTGATATTTACTCTTGTATCTTGCAAGAAATGTATTTGAATTTTGGTAAAAACATATCAATACTTGAAAAATGTGTTGCTTGCACCATTGTATTTGCACCTGTTTCCAACCTCCATTTCATTACTAACTTGATCTGCTTGCAGCATTGTGCTTAAACGGTGCCTTACGCACTCCATGTCCTTCAATGAGGTAACCAAAATCATACCTCACTTCTTAAGCCCCTCTGCTTTTTTTTTGCAAGTCCAACCTATTCTCAACCAAGTGGTGAAAGATAGAATTGGAATCAATCTTAACACACGTTTATAAGCTTTCTGTATGGTGAAACACATTTCAAACATACCTTGTGACCATAACTTCAGTCTGTGGTTATTTATAGGAGCCCACATAACTCTGCAGTTAATGCTCACCAACTGTATAGAGTTAAACATAATTAATGTGCAATTGGGTAATGTCTCTTAGTTTTGATTGTATAGACTCTTAGGTTGGGATTTTCGGCTTGCTCAACCCAAGACCAGAAAGTCCCGCCCGAGGTCAACAGACCTTTGCATAGTCCATGTCCTGCCAACTACAATTCTCATAGCAGGCGGGGTGGGAAAATTCCACCCTTAGTTTTTTATCAATATTCTGATCATCTCCTCTCACCTCAAATGAAACTCCCAGACCTTTGCTGTTAGAACATAGAACATAGAACAGTACAGCACAGAACAGGCCCTTCGGCCCACGATGTTGTGCCGAGCTTTGTCTGAAACCCAGATCAAGCTATTTCCTCCCCATCATCCCAAAGTCCTCCATGTGCCTATCCAATAGCTTCTTAAATGTTCCTAATGTTTCTGACTCCACTATCCCTGCAGGCAGTCCATTCCACACCCCAACCACTCTCTGCGTAAAGAACCTACCTCGGACATCCTTCCTATATCTCCCACCATGAACCCTATAGTTATGCCCCCTAGTTACCGCTCCATTCACCCGAGGAAATAGTCTTTGAACGTTCACTCTATCTATCCCCCTCATCTTATAAACCTCTATCAAGTCTCCTCTCAACCTCCTCCGCTCCAAAGAGAAAAGGCCAAGTTCCCTCAACCTTTCCTCATAAGACCTACCCTCCAAACCAGGCAGCATCCTGGTAAATCTCCTTTGCACTCTTTCCAGTGTCTCCACATCCTTCTTGTAGTGAGGTGACCAGAACTGTGCACACTATTCCAAATGTGGTCTCACCAAGGTCCTGTACAGTTGCAGCATAACCCCACGGCTCTTAAACTCAAACCCCCTGTTAATGAACGCCAACACACTATAGGCCTTCTTCACGGCTCTATCCACTTGAGTGGCAACCTTCAGCGATCTATGGATATGAACCCCAAGATCTCTCTGTACCTCCACATTCTTCAGAACCCTATCTTTGACCCTGTAATCCACATTTAAATTTGTCCTACCAAAATGAATCACCTCGCATTTGTCAGGGTTAAACTCCATTTGCCATTTTTCAGCCCAGCTCTGCATCCTATCTATATCTCTTTGCAGCCTACAACAGCCCTCCACCTCATCCACTACTCCACCAATCTTGGTGTCATCAGCAAATTTATTGATCCACCCTTCAGCCCCCTCCTCCAAGTCATTTATAAAAATGACAAATAGCAGAGGACCAAGCACTGATCCCTGTGGCACTCCGCTGGTAACCGGTTTCCAGTCCGAAAATTTTCCATCCACCACCACCCTCTGTCTTCTGTTAGATATGATGTGGAGATGCCGGCGTTGGACTGGGGTAAACACAGTAAGAAGTTTAACAACACCAGGTTAAAGTCCAACAGGTTTATTTGGTAGCAAAAGCCACACAAAAAGCTTGTGTGGCTTTTGCTACCAAATAAACCTGTTGGACTTTAACCTGGTGTTGTTAAACTTCTTATTCTGTTAGATAGCCAGTTACCTATCCAATCGGCCAAACTTCCCTCAATCCCACACATCCTTACTTTCTTCATAAGCCGACCGTGGGGGACTTTATCAAACGCCTTAGTAAAATCCATGTATAAGACATCAACTGCACTACCTTCATCTACACACTTAGTTACCTCCTCAAAAAATTCTATCAAATTTGTGAGGCAAGACTTGCCCTTCACAAATCCGTGCTGACTATCCCGGATTAAGCTGCATCTTTCTAAATGGTCATAAATCCTATCCCTAAGGACCTTTTCCATCAACTTACCGACCACCGAAGTAAGACTAACCGGCCTATAATTACCAGGGTCATTTCTATTCCCTTTCTTAAACAGAGGAACCACATTCGCCACTCTCCAGTCCTCTGGCACCACCCCCGTGGACAGTGAGGACGCAAGGATCAATGCCAAAGGCTCTGCTATCTCATCCCTTGCCTCCCAAAGAATCCTAGGATATATTTCATCAGGCCCAGGGGACTTATCAACTTTCAGTTTATTCAAAATTGCTAGTACATCTTCCCTCCGAACATCTACTTCCTCCAGCCTATTAGCCTGTGACACCTTCTCTTCCTCAAAAACATGGCCCCTCTCCTTGGTGAACACCGAAGAAAAGTATTCATTCATCACCTCTCCTATCTCTTCTGACTCCATGCACAAATTCCCACTGCCGTCCTTGACCGGCCCCAGCCTCACCCTGGTCATTCTTTTATTCCTCACATAAGAGTAAAAAGCCTTGGGGTTTTCCTTGATCCGACCCGCCAAGGACTTCTCATGCCCCCTCCTAGCTCTCCTAAGCCCCTTTTTCAGCTCATTTCTTGCTAACTTGTAACCCTCCATCGAGCCAACTGAACCTTGTTTTCTCAACCTAACATACGCTTCCTTCTTCCTCTTGACAAGACATTCCACCTCTTTTGTGAACCATGGTTCCCTCACTCGGCCATTTCCTCTCTGCCTGGCAGGGACATACCTATCAAGGACACGCAGTATTTGTTCCTTGAAAAAGTTCCACTTATCATTAGTGCCTTTGCCTGACAATTTTTGTTCCCATCCTATGCTTCCTAATTCCCGCCTGATTGCATCATAATTACCTCTCCCCCAATTGTATACTATGCCCTGCCATATGGCCCTATCCCTCTCCATTGCAATAACAAAAGACACCGAATTGTGGTCACTATCTCCAAAGTGCTCTCCCACAACCAAATCTAACACTTGGCCAGGCTCATTTCCCATTACCAAATCCAATGTGGCCCCACCTCTTGTCGGCTTATCCACATATTGTGTCAGGAACCCCTCCTGCACACACTGCACAAAAACTGCCTCACCCGAACTATTCGACCTATAAAGGTTCCAATCAATATTTGGAAGGTTAAAATCCCCCATGACAACTACCCTGTGACCTCCACACCTATCCATAATCTGCTTAGCAATTTCTTGCTCCACATCTCTATTACTATTTGGGGGCCTATAGTAAACTCCTAACAACGTGACCGCTCCTTTCCTATTCCTAACCTCAGCCCATATTACCTCTGTAGGCAGATCCCCTTTGAAATGCCTTTCTGCAGCCGTTACACTCTCCTTGATTAACAGTGCCACTCCTCCACCTCTTTTACCAGCTACCCTACACTTACTGAAACATCTATACCCCGGAACTTCCGACAACCATTCCTGTCCTTGTTCTACCCATGTCTCCGTAATGCCCACAACATCGTAGTCCCAAGTGCCAATCCATGCCCCAAGTTCACCTACCTTAGGTTGCATTGAAGTAGACACACTTCAACCCACCTTCTTGTCTGCTGGTACCCACCTTTGACCATGATACCCTTCCCAGTACCTTACTACACTCGCTGACCTCTGGACTACAACTCCTTTTCCCATCCCCCTGACAAATTAGTTTAAATCCCCCCGAAGAGCCGTAGCAAATTTCCCTCCCAGGATATTGGTGCCCTTCTGGTTCAGGTGCACCCCGTCCTGTTGGTACAGGTCCCACCTTCCCCAGGAAGTGTTCCAATTATCCACATAGCTGAAACCCTCCCTCCTACACCATCCCTGCATCCATTGTTTAACTGCGCTCTCTCCCTGTTCCTCAACTCGCTATCCCGCGGCACCGGCAACATACCAGAGATGATCTCCTGTTTTGTCCTGGCTCTCAGCTTCCACCCAAGCTCCCTGAATTCCTGTTTTAAGTCCCCGTCCCCTCTCTTACCTATGTCTTTAGTGCCGACGTGCACCACGACTTGTGACTGTTCCCCCTCCCCCTTTAGAATCCTGAAGACACGGTCGGAGATGTCACGGACCCTGGCATCCGGGAGGCAACATAACATCCGTGAGTCTCTCTTGTTGCCACAGAACCTCCTATCTATCCCTCTAACAAACGAGTCCCCAATAACTATAGCTCTACCGCTCTCCCCCTTTCCCTTCTGAGCCACAGGGACGGACTCAGCGCTGGCGATCTGGTCACTGCGGCTTACCACTGGTAGGTCGCCCCCCCTCACCTGTATCCAAAGTGGAATACTTGTTGCTAAGGGGAATGACCACAGGGGATCCCCGCACCGACTGCTTCCTCCCAGCCCCTCTCACTGTCACCCATCTATTTTCATTCCCTGGAGCAACTATATCCCTGAAGCTTGTGTCTTTGGCCCTCTCTGCCTCCCTGATGACCCTAAGCTCATCCAACTCCAGCTCCAGCTCCCTAACGCGGTCTTGGAGGAGCTGCAGATGGGTGCACCTCCCACAGGTGTAATCAGCAGGGACACTGACGATGTCCCTCACCTCAAACATTCTGCAGGCGGTACATTGCACTGCCTTCACTTCCATCCCCTCCATATAACTTACTGCTACAAAGAAAAAGAATTGCTCCAATGGAACACTGAACCCTTTTTCCCCTTCCTCAGAGTGCACTGGGAAAGAACAAGGATTCGAAATTGAAGGGTAACAGAATGAATTTAAACCTGTCCTGTGTCGCCCGTTTCCGCCTAAGCCCTGCGAGCCAAAGCCCTTACAGCTCTCACTCTGCTTCCCACTCACTCACTGCCCACTCCCGACACTGCCCGCTGTATAGTGCGGCCTGCTTTTTATGCGCCAGTCGAACAAAGAGGTCGAACCCCCCAGGTAACTGACTTTTATACTAAAAACTCAACCTCGCAGAATACCCTTCAGCTGACGTCACTTCCCTTAATTTAAAACCTTGAAAAAAGCCCACGAAACAAACAAGGAATACAATAAATAAATGTTGCAAAGATGTTTCAAGGACTATTTTTGTGTTACCTTTGAGAAAGCAGGGATCATGATGTACTTTGTTTTACTACCTCTCCTGTCTTCATGGCTTTCTTGAAAGCCTTCTTTTCAACATGCTTTTGATTTCTTCATCTCTTTTGTTTGATGTCCACTTCTCAGTGTAAAACAATTGAAGATGTTACTTTATTGAGATGTGGAATATTAACGCAGGGGATTGTTTTTCTTCTGATCTCAGTCATTTAGAGTCAGCAACAATCAATCCCTGATTAACAACAAATTGCAATTGGATGTAAAACCACCCTTTATTCTGCCCCAGACATCGCTCAGCTCAACACTTAGTTGCATCAGATGTTGACACAGTGGTCAGGACTTTCCAGCCATTCATGCCGGTGGGATCCTTCGGTCCCACCAACGGCGCCTCTCTGCTGCAGGATTCACGGTGGCGAGGGCACCGGTGCATTCAACAGAAAACCCCTTTGACAACAGCGGGAACAACCGGCCAATGGCGGGCCCACCTCCTGCCGCAGTGCTACATGGGGCAGGTTGTGCGGTAAATCCCGCTCTGGGTGACAGTTGTCTTGTGGTATTGTGAAATTCTGTTCCGTTTTGTGCTGTAGGCCCCTGCGTACCAGGGACTGCTTTGAGACTGGACAATTCATTTCACATTGGATCGTCACAGCCTGCAGGTTGTGGGGCTGGATTTGAACCCAGCTCCAAGTGTGAGAGACCTATGCCTAACCCTTGTGCATGAGCATTATGTAAATACTCTTTCTGCAAATACATTCAAATCATCATAACTTGCTGCTTAAAATGATTTTCTCTCAAGTTGACTCTTGCTTTTTTGTCAATTATCTTAAATCTGTATCCTCTGGCTAACTCCCTGCCACTATAAATCATTTCTCCTTATTCACCACCAGAATCCTTTGTGATTTTGAACATCTTTTTCGAATCTCCCCTTAACCTTCTCCAACTGAAGAAGAACAGGATAAGCCGGGATAAAATTGTTTCACTTGGTGGAGAATTCTAGAACCAGGGTACATAGATTCAAGATCAGTGGCAGAAGGTGTAGAGGGGACAGGAGGAAGAACATTTTTAGGCAGAGGGTAGTGGGTGGCTGGAATTCACTGCCCGAGTTGGTGGTGGAGTCAGAGACCCTAAACTCTTTTTCCATGCTCCCACCCTATGCCTTCTCTGTCTCTCCCTCTCCCCGGGTGCCTCAATTTAAAGTCTCATCTGAAAGATGGCACCTCCATTGATGTACTGGAGTGTTAACCTGATCTTTATGCTTCAAGTCCTGGAGTGGGATTTCAACCTTGTGACTCGAGGAAAGAGTGCTCAAATAAGTCATGGAAAGGACAGAAAAATATTCTTTATAATCATCTAAGTGCCTAAGAAAAAGAAGGAAGGGTTCAAGGATAAACATCTAAAGCACTTGTAACTTCAGCAAATTTACCCTGGCTGTTAGCACTAAATAATTTATTTATGACATGAATTGAGGGAGGAAAAACAAAATTACTTTCATCTTAAAACAAAATTTACAAAATGGTAGGGAAATAGAATTCTAACTACACTTGTGATCCCTTTATCTTTCAGTACCAACATGTAATGTATTTATCCTCTTTATCAGTTATCTCATAAATCACTTAATTAAATATAGGTTTAAGCTGTAAACTAAATTGCAATGAACATCAGAAATTGAACTCCATATTCAGATCGCTCCTAGCCATGCCATTGAAGATCTATTAGTATTGCTTTATTTACATTAAGTGCATTAGACTCTGCGCTGCTGCAGTAAGAATTAATTTGCACTATGCATGCAAGAGAATCCAGTGCTGGGATAATAACACGCAGTTGGGGAAAATGACTCTTAGTTCTATAATAACGTTTCCAGTTAATTTGGTTATTTACTTTTATTTTTGGATTTCATGTGATCATCTTTTTGTTTTATCTCCATTTAGTTAATATATTCTTTGCACCTTACATTAGTATTAAACCCTGCGTCACTGGCCTCCTAATACAAACTGCATGAGATGTAGCGCTGTGGCTGCCAGTGAATAGCTCCAAAATTCACACTATTTTACCAGAATTGTAAGTTTCAAAACTGCAACCTATAACTTCATAGTAGAAGTAGACAATTTAAGCCTTTAAGTTATTCAGCTGTATCATTAGCTGGGGGTCAGTTTGGCTCAGTTGGCTGGACAGCTGGTTTGTGTTACATAGTGACGCCAACAGCGCAGGTTCAGTTCCTGTACTGACTGAGGTTATTCATGAAGGCCCCACCTTCTCAACCTTGACTCTCACAGCTGGCTTTTCTCATTGTATTGAACAACACTCGGTGTGAATCTCGCTTCTCCCTTTAAAATACACAGTCATAGGGGGGCCTATGGAAGCTTGAAAAGCAAGAAAAACAGGGTGCCCCGATCATCGATTTAAATGAAGGGACCCCTCCCCAACTGCAATGATTGGGGCACGTCGCCGCCTCCACAAGGCAAAAATTTGGGCAAAAAAATACCTCTACTGCCCAAACATCGGGGTAAACTGACACCCCCTCACTCCTTCACAGACATTGGGGCAGCCCCCCCCCCCCCCCCCCCCCCCCCCACCCTCCAGTCCTCATCACTGGTACCACCCTTCATCACAGGCACCACTACCCTCCTGATCACAGGGTCTGCCCCCACTGTCCTTCACAGGCCCAACCCACCCCCATAAGCATCAGGGTGAGTACCCGTCCCTTCGCACTCTCTCCCCTTGTGCCTACAGGCACCACATACACAGCACAAATTACTACTGGTTTTCAGAATCAATGGCCAGTCATGATGACCACGCCAGGGGCGCAGTGAGGTATAGCCCCCAGGTGGTGTGGGACATGGCTGGGCTTCTAAAAAAGATGGAGTGAACTGTGTAAATTACTTGGATTATTAAATGGTATATGCACAGTTATGATATTTGAAGAATAAGGAATATTCCATCAAGGTAAGTCATTGTTTTTCTCTGATTGCATGTCACCCAGGATAATATTTCTCTGCTAAAGGCACTATCAATGTAAGTTGTTGAATTCTGAATATTTTATGTGTAACACGTTCATTGCTGTAAAATATAAGTTTCAAACTTGATATCCAGTTGATTATATCATCAAATGTAAACAAAGTATTCAAATATATGATTGATCATGGTATATGGTAGAGGTGAAACTTTACCCATAACGGATGCTGGAGTATTACAGCTTTGGGTTATCAGTTCAGCTTTTGCATGTTTTGTGCTTAATGTAGCTCCTTTCTTGTACTTTCTAGGGTCTAAATATGGAACTGGCTAATCATGGTTTAATCCTGCTACAACAACTAAATGCCCAGCGAGAATTTGGCTTCCTGTGTGACTGCACAGTGGCTATAGGCGATGTTTATTTCAAGGCACATAAAGCAGTCCTTGCCTCTTTCTCCAATTACTTCAAAATGCTTTTTATCCATCAAACCAGGTAATGCATTGACTCAGATATGTTAAACTAAAAAATAATCGCACCTGCTGAGATTTGTGCAAACTTATTTTTGTTCCTTTTCCATCTTCTTATCCCAATGGATTTCCCCAAACAGGAATGTTCTAGAAAGTGAAAATTCACAGATACATTTTGACATTGATGGCACCAACTTTTAGTAACTTGTAACAGCTGCAGCTCACAGCCACAGGATGAAGAGTGCATTCTGCCCACAGACCACTTTTCTCAAGTGACAAAGCTCTCCATCTTCCACTGTGCTTTGTTTATCTTTAAACTAATTTTTGTCTACTTGATTCTATTTGTTCTATTTTCAGCATCTGCTAATCTGAAAATGTTTTTTTCACAGTGACTGTGTCCGACTGAAACCCACGGATATTCAGCCAGATATCTTTAGCTACCTCCTGCATTTAATGTACACTGGGAAGATGGCGCCCCAGATTATTGATCCTGTCCGCCTCGAGCAGGGAATTAAGTTCTTGCATGCGTACCCATTGGTTCAGGAAGCTAGCTTAGCCAGCCATGGAGCGATCCCTCGTCCTGATCAAGTTTTCGCATGGACATCTTCACTCTATGGCATCCAGATCGCAGATAATCAAGCCACACCTCAGAGTAGGTTATCGACAGCAGCAGAGAAGTCGGGACGTGAGTCTAGGTCACACACTCATCCTTCTCGGATGGAGCAAGAACGAGGTGCAGAAGGTAACCAGCAGCATTCACAAGGTGCACAGATTCTCCAACCATCTCAGCATTTTGGGCAGTCTTCTGTGGCATCTTTAGGCACACAACAAGGCTTGGTTTCTCCAGCTGGTCCCTCAGCAGCTGAAGAACGATGCGAGAATATCCCCCTATTAGATGGGCAGCCAGGAATACATGCGATAGCTCACGTTAAGCCCAGTATTATGAAAAGGAATAGTGGTTTTCCAAAGTTTTATGTCTGTCATCTTTGTGGTAGAAGGTTCACTCTCCGAAGCAGCCTGCGTGAGCATCTGCAGCTCCATACAGGAATGTCACTTCCAGTTACCAACCCAGCAGGAATGAATATGCTGGGGCAATTGGTAGAGCCCGGGAAACCGACAAAAGATCCTGAAGAAATGCCTGAAGCAGAAGTAATTAGCGATGGTGAGCTACAACAGAAAAACGATTCACCAATGGCAGATGGACAACTACAAGCAGAAACACCACCCCCATCAGACATTGCAGACATTGACAACATAGAGCTAGGGGATCAAGATAGGGAAGTGAAAAGGCGAAAATACGAATGCTCCATCTGTGGACGTAAATTCATCCAGAAAAGTCACTGGCGAGAGCATATGTATATTCACACAGGCAAACCATACAAGTGTAGTACCTGTGATAAAACATTCTGTAGGGCCAACCAGGCTGCCAGGCATGTGTGCCTTAACCAGAACTCTGATACCTATATGATGGTGGATAATAAGCAAGCAATGCTCACTGAAGGTTCTTCAGAAGAAACAAGTCAGTCACTAATGGATCCAGTGTACCTAGCAACAAACCAGTCAAACCAATCATACAAGTGCAATTTGTGTGATAAAAGTTTCTCAACTGCTAGTGAAGCTGTCCGGCATTCATGCCAAAACCAGAACTCCGATACCTTTGTTTTGATGGAAGGCCAACCAACAGTTCAAGGGGAGGGCTCTTCTGAAGCTTGTGAAGTGACAGAAGTCAGTCAGTCGTTGTCAGAAACGGCGCATAACATGGAGGATGGTCAGGCCGTTTTAGTGGAATGAAACCTCTGTTCATTTACTCGCTTTTCAATGTGTTTCTTATAATGTACAATTCTAATTAATAGTCGTTAGATATGAGGATGTTAAAAATTTATTTTCTAAATTAGATCTGAGCTTTCTTTAGTCAAAGCATGTCATTCATTATCCAAGGATCTTGTTACTTTTAAGATGAAAATTCAGGTGGCATAATTGTATCAGTCAGTGTTTGCACTAGGATTCAGACTAGCCCCTGTCAATCATGAGCTGCTTCGGGACCAGGTTAGTATAAAGAAAACTGATGTATGTTGTTCTTTACTTGTACTGGGGTTGCCTGATGAGTACCTCCCTTGTAAAGTGGATTGAGTAAGAAATTAAATCACGCTGTTCCAAATGCAGAGAAGTTATCACATCATGATATGTATATGCCTCACTGAGCTATTTGCTACTCAGCCTGAACCAACTCCACTCTCAAAAGAAGTGAATAAACTACTGTTAAACTCTGGATTTGTACTCAAACTAAAAGGTACCCAGTTTGAATAGAGCGTTAGTGACTGACAGTTTCCTGGGGTCACAGTGCAGCAGTTGACATTTTGTGATTAAGCAAAACTCCTGTTCTCTCAAAAGAGACACAAGAGCTGTTGATAAATGTTTTTAAGCTTCACTAATTATCAGCTGATCACTGAGTACACCCCATCTGTTGGTAGAATAATGCCGTAAATTACAAATCATAAGGGACATGAGGAAATAGGAGCAGGCCGCTTGGCCTAAATAAACAATATGCAGACAGAATGTGGCATTGCTGAACCAATAACGAATCCAGAGTATGGTTATGCCCTGGGTGAAGTCAGCATTGTCTCAAAAGTGGAACAACAATCCAGCCAATGTATTGGCAAAGAAAAATCGACGAACTTAGGAGAGTGAAGGTATTGCAGTAACTCCTACGTCAACTAGAATGCCCTTCTAATGAGTGAATCATATGTATGAAAAGTATTTCCTAGATAGAACTTGTTTGATATGGTATTAAATACAAATTGCTCACATTTGGAAATTCTGTTTCTTAGATATTTGAGACTTGTTTACCAGTGTGGTAGAACAAAGTAGTGCTCTGGTGCTCCACATTTTTCCCTATTCACTTGTATAATCTTGTTTTTAAATGTGTTCAGTGTAAATCTGAATATCACTTTTACCTCACTTATTTACAATTTGCTCTTTGACATGTCTGTAATTTGCTTTCAAGAATGGGGTTGGGGGGATTTAAAAGTACATCTATGCATGCTGACTTCAAAATACAGTAGTAGTATTTGTAACTTTAACTTGTTTTACAGAAATATTAGATGCATTATTTATTCTGTATTGTATGTCTTTATACATTTTAGAGTTCTTAAATACTGGAAAAAAAAGCTAAGCTGAAAAACAGCAACCCTTCAAAGAAAAAAATACTATCTTTCATAATTTCCAGATTAACTGTATTGGAGAATTGTAATTTGTAAAACAAAAAAGAAATGACGGTAACATTGCTATCTGACGGAGGGAAAAGTGGGTCTATACTCTGAAAATAAATTGCTTTTTTTGCTCAGAATACTGACTAAGCACAGTTACCAAAATGTTAACACTTGTCCCGTAGATATTGTATTAACTGAGTAAAAATTTACTTTCTTCCATAAAGTGACATGTGTGAAACATTGATCGAGATTGGAATAAATGTGGCAATTTTTTTTAATGCCCTTTTACACAGAAGTTGAGCAAATTTTAAGAAATGAGCTTGTGGTGATTGATTTTCCAACTAGCTTACTTTTATTTGTTAATTAGTACACATGCTAATTTCATTCAGTACTATACTAGTGGGGTCAGTTAGTACCAATAGTGTTAGAGTGCTCTTAGTGTAGACATGCACCAAAAACCACTATCTAAAGTAACAGAATGAATAATACTGAATGAATGATACTTGCTCCAACAAAATTACTAATTTTACCAATACATAATGAAAGGTACACCTGTCTGGTACACTTGGAACTGTTACTTATAAATGCTAGTGACACAAAAAGCATTGAACCGTATGATATTTTGTTTTACTGTTTATTATTTGTAGCTTTGTGTCTATATAGTTATTTAACCACTTGTTGCTCAGTCAGCCCCCATAAATATACTAAGGTATTACTTGCAAACTTAAATTCCTAAAACATGATGATGAAATTCCAAGAAATAATGGATGTAAATTGCTCTGTTGTTACAAGTTTCATATAGAATTATGATAGAATAAATATTTGAAATAAAGTTCAACTGCCTTAAAACACTTAAGCATAACCATGATGTTCAGTGTCAAACCTATTATTTGCATTAATTATGGTTCCAATAAAGTGTAGTTTTTATTTAATCAGTATTTTGTAAAGCTTGTTTCAAGAGGGAGAATACAATGTAGTTCAGTAGAGTCCCAGATGAGGAAAGTACATTCCTTTTGTTCTAGTTAACAATAAGTAATACACTGTAGTTGCCTTGACCAAAACGAATCAAGGGTTGGCCAGATTAATTGGGGCATAAACATTTTATTTTCGCCCACAATGGCTCTTTTAAGATTTTTCTGATCGTGTTTTTAAATATGTTTATGATAGCAAAGTCGAACTTTACTTGAATTTTAAATTGCAGAGGTTAAGAGCATTGTTTTCTGTAAGATCTGCAGTAGAGCTCCTTACCAGCATTGTCAAGATTTGAAATGCATTGTACAGTGTTGCCTTTTTTTGTGTAACTTTTAAGTTGCTGCTCGAAAGCTAGCCAGTTTACCCATATAATTGGGGCCTTATTTGACAAAGCATACATGCAGATTCCTTATCCTTGCTGTGTACAGTAATAGACTACAGATTAGCTAGAAAAGAGTTGTGTATGCCTTGTTGACTAAGTCAAACACAGGTCTAAATTTGAGCCTTACTTTTTTCAATGACTTGCATTGTGTTTAGTCCTAAATACGCAAACTGAATACACACCACACCTGTATTTGTCTTGATTCCATGCCACAACTTTACTGTTAAATCAAAAATTTTGTTAGTTACTAACTGTATAATGTGTAATATAACGCTGCCAATACCAAAGACTTGAATAAAACGAGCTTGGTAGGAACTGGAAACATTGTTGTACCGTCTTGCTGAAATCTTTCTGCAGTACATTGTACCAATTACAGCTTAACTATCTCTGGTAATTCTGTCTACCACAAATTCAGTAACAACTAGAATGGTACTACAAGATCACAGGATAACTAAAGGTTAGGCTCATCCTGATTCATTCATCCAGAGAGATACTACCCTGCCCATCGAAATGGACTGAATCTTCTAGGTGCAATCTGCCTGAGCCAAAATAAGTTCGAACTGCATATTGACTTGTGATGTTGAGAATTGGAGTATGTTAGAAATTAATAACTACACAAGTATGGAGCCAGGGTGTGTGGGGTGAGGGGGCCGAGAAAAGGTTTGTGGTGATAGGGCAGAAGTGACTAAATAACAAAATGGATCATGGTGCAATGGTTCCAAGTGCATAAACAAAAGTTGGGTCCAAAATAGATGTAAGAGTGACCAAGGGAGAGGGAAGCACGGAACATCTCAACATAGGACATGTTCTCATTGGCTTTGTGAAGTGCTGCTGTGCAATGGTTGGACATGTTAACTGTCAAGTTGTCTAAGACTACGCTTGGTCTCTTTCCTACTCATCCTTAACTATCTTGGCACATGCATGTCTTTGTTCCCCTCTGTATAGCACTTGCATTTGTTTGCATTCATTTTTACCTCCCATTGTTCTGCTTAAATAACTTGACCAACTCATTCTGTAATTTGGAGCTACTTCCTCTACTTCCAGAATCTTCTCAGTTAATATCAGATGCAATTGTAGCACTTCACATTGAATTTCTGAATCTACATCACTGGAGAGGTCTCAGTTCCCTGTCCTGCTCATTTCCGACTCTTCAACTAATTCCTAGAATTTCTACTTTTAGAAAAGGCAAGGAGGATCCTCTCTGTCTTTGGAATGTGGCAGAAGGAGGTAGGTATATGACTGGTGAAACCCCCACCTCCACTCCTAGAGAATCTGGTGTGGCCATCCTCTTTGATATTCCGTGCTTCCCTCTCCCTTGGTCACTCTTATATCTATTCTGGACCCAACTTTTGTTTATGCACTTAGAACCTTTGCACCATGATCCATTTTGTTATTTGGTCACTTCTGTCCTATCACCACAGATCTTTTCTCTGCCCCCCCCGGCCACCACGCACACCCTGGCTCCACACCTAAGTAGTTATTAATTTCTAACATCCTCCAATTCTGAACATCACAATGATCTGGGAGGCAATCTCCTAAATAGCTGCCTCTGTAATTACTGACCTATTAAGGGGGGGATGGGTAGATGCCTGATGCTACAGGTCATGGGGTGAGGTTGATACTGCTGAGGCAGGCCTGGGATTACAGGGGCATCGCAACATCGGACATGTTCTCAGTGGTCAATACAGAAGGGCTGCAATGAAGATTCTGAAGCTGGTAGGAACATCAGTTCAGAGGGGGTACCCTGCATATATCCTCTCAGCTCTGATTGAGCCTGTGGCCTCAGTCCACAGTGGGAAGCTGCTGTGATGCAATATTGACACAGGTTCTAAATGGCCTCCATGAAGCAGGCAACCAACCTAGTTCCCAGTCTGCCCTTGGGGATTGCACTGACAGTTCCTCAATATTTTACCAGGCCCGTGCCACCACTGTGTGAAGAAAATGCTACCCATTACGTTTCCCCATAGATGTCAGCTGATTGTTCCCAGTGTTTTCTGTTATTTTGATGGAAGTGAATGTATTCATGATGTTTGCTTGTGAGCTTCTGGGGGTTCAGTGGCACTCAGTACCTGACGGAGGGGAGGACCCAGCGTTGGTGGATACGCACAGATCCACCCCATGTACTTTGACCACCTTTCCGTGACCCCCATCACTTACCTGTGACTGGGGTCTCTCATTGATCCTCTGCCTCTAGCTGGCAAGAGCCATTAGTAAAAAATTGGATAGAATTTTCATATCTGTGACAAATGTTCTTGGCCTCTTTAAGGACATTAGAAATAATGTGGCTGCTGTAACTTTTTAGAAAGGTTTATGACGAAGTGAAGACTTAATTCAACTACAGCTGCCAGAATATGGAACTGGGTTAGAAATTTATCTTTTAACCAATGAGTAACCATGATGAATGGAATCTAAAATTCCCTCCATACACAAAGAAAACAATCATAGAATCCCTACAGTGCAGGAGGCCATTTGGCCCATTGAGTCCGAACTGACCACAATCCCACCCAGGTCCTATTCCCATAACACCACATATTTACCCTACTAATCCCCCTAACACTAAGGGGCAATTTAGCATAGCCAATCAACCTAACTCACACAGACACTGAATGTGCAGACTCCACACAGTCACCCAAGGCTGGAATTGAACCCCAGTCTCTGGCACTCTGAGACAGTAGTACTAACCACTGTGCCACCCTTGTTTCTAAGACTATGGCCAAATTTTTATGCATTCTTACTGCTTGTGACTTAACATTTCATCTGCTTCAAACTTAACGAGAGAAATTATTTTCCCCTCAATATTTAGAATCATAGAATCCCTGCAGTGCGAGGGTGAGAGTCTTACACAATATTACACATTATTCCAGGCTGGTGAATGTAACATGTTCCTTTTCTCTGGCTCTAACTGTGCCTCGTGCAGATGAATAGAAGTCCCAAGTGTCCATAGGAACCTTTCATTGGAATGCATGCTTGGTCCCTCATTTTAACCTTGCACACGAGAACCTCAGGTCTCGTCACCCTGAGGGATTTGGAGTATGAGATTATTGAGCGAGCAGGGACCGGGATGATGAATTTGACCCTGAGTATTGTGGTTGTTTTCCAAGTATCGGATTATTGGAGTCATTGAGTAGAAACTTTCAGCTTCTAACAGCCACTGTGGAGGTGTTCACAACTCGTGTGTGCTGTGTCAATGTATGGTCTACTATGAATTACAGGGCAGTTAGAGAGTTGCCACTATCTTGACCTGAACAGGATTGAAGCACGCACAGTGAGAGTCACTGAGTGGGGTTCACTAATGTAATTGGTTTTGCTGTCACATGACATGACATGATTGGTAAGTGCCAAGAACAAACACGTGTGAGCTTAGAATCCCTACAGTGCAGGAGGCAGCCATTCAGCCCATCGAGTCTGCACCTACCACAATCCCACCCAGTCCCTATTTCCATAACCCCACGTTAATCCCCTGACACCAGGGTCAATTTTGCATGGCCAGAGCACCCAGAGGAAACGGTAGCACAGTGGTTAGCACTGCTGCTTCACAGCTCCAGGGTCCCGGGTTCGATTCCCGGCTCGGGTCACTGTCTGTGTGGAGTTTGCACATTCTCCTCGTGTCTGCGTGGGTTTCCTCCGGGTGCTCCGGTTTCCTCCCACAGTCCAAAGATGTGCGGGTTAGGTTGATTGGCCAGGCTAAAAAAAATTGCCCCTTAGAGTCCTGGGATGTGTAGGTTAGAGGGATTAGTGGGTAAGGTATGTGGGGGTGGGGCCTGGGTGGGATTGTGGTCGGTGCAGACTCGATGGGCCGAATGGCCTCCTTCTGCACTGTAGGGTTTCTATGAAACCCACACAGACATGGGGAGAATGGTAACTATCTGTGTGGATTTTGCACAAAGGCCAAAATTGAACCCAGGTCCCTGGCACTGAGGCAGCAGTGCTAACCACTGCCACCCATGTTGGCATTAAATGCCCAGAATGGTAACATGTTTGATAAGGTATTGCCTATGGTGTCGGGGTGGTATATTAACATGGATGGAGGATTGGCTAACTAATAGAATACATTTGGAATGAAAGGGGCAATTTCTGGGTGACAACCTGTAACTAGTCATGACCAAGTGGCAGAGCAGACTCGATGGGCTGAATGGCTTGTGTGCATCTTTCTTCCATCTTTGCTCAATGAATGCACATATGGCACTCCCAGCTATGTCAAAACTTCTAAAGTGCCATGATTGCAAGGTGTGAAAGACCAACTAGATACCTCATGGTACAGCCACGGAAACCATGGAGAAAAACCCAATAAATTTAGTTGAAATTTAACAGGGGGCAGTGTAAAGTGATAGAAGTGAAAGCAAAATGCACAATAAACAAACTATTTTGGCTGAGGGGGGGGGGGGGGCACCCCCCAGATGGCAGGCATGACAGGAACAAGGAGATAGTGAATGCAAAGACCTAGCCCCTCACACTTATTAGCATTCAAGTAAAGTTTATTTATGAGTCACAAGTAGGCTTACATTCACACTAAATGAAGTTATTGTGAAAATCCCCTAGTCACCACACTCCTGTTTGGGTACACTGAGGAAGGATTTTGTCATGGCCAATGCACCTAACCAGCACATCTTTGGACTGTGGGAGGAAACGCACGCAGACACAGGGAGAACATGCGGACTCCACAAGGTCACCCAAGCCAGGAATTGAACTGGGGCTGTGAGGCAGCAGTACTAACCACTGTGCTGCCCTTGAAAGCAGAGGCATGAAACACTGACCGTGTACCTCATGCTCTAGCCTTGAATGTTAAAGACAGTTTTGCATCTCTTCCCCGATGTGACTCAAGCTGTGGCAGAGCCAGGCAAAAATTCAGGGAGTTAGGGTGGAAGCTTAGGGCTAGAACAAACAAAGTTGTTATCTCTGGTTTGTTACCCGTGGCACGTGATAGTGAGGAGAGGAATAGGGAGAGAGAGCAGTTGAACACGTGGTTACAGGGATGGTGCAGGAGGGATTCAGATACCTGGACAATTGGGGCTCTTTCTGGGGTAGGTGGGACCTCTACAAACAGGATGGTCTGCCCTTGAACCAGAGGGGTATCAATATCTTGGGGGGGAAATTTGCTAATGCTCTTCGGGAGGGTTTAAACTAATTCAGCAGGGGGGTGGGTACCTGAATTGTAGCTCCGGTGTACAGGAGGTTGAGAGTAGTGAGGTCATGGATGAGGTTTCAGAGTCACAGGAGTGTACTGGCAGGCAGGAAGGCGGTTTGAAGTGTGTATACTTCAACGCCAGGAGCATCCGGAATAAGGTGGGTGAGCTTGCAGCATGGGTTGGTACCTGGGATTTCGATGTTGTGGCCATCTCGGAGACATGGATAGAGCAGGGACAGGAATGGTTGTTGCAGGTTCCGGGGTTTAGATGTTTCACTAAGTGCAGGGAAGGTGGTAAAAGAGGGGGAGGTGTGGCATTGTTAGTCAAGGACAGTATTACGGTGGCAGAAAGGACATTTGATCAGGACTCGTCTACTGAGGTAGTTTGGGCTGAGGTTAGAAACAGGAAAGGAGAGGTCACCCTGTTGGGGTTTTTTTTTTAAACAGACCTCCGAAAAGTTCCAGAGATGTAGAGGAAAAGATTGCAAAGATGATTCTGGATAGGAGCGAAAGTAACAGGGTAGTTGTACTGGGGGACTTTAACTTTACAAATATTGCCTGGAAAAGCTATAGTTCGAGTACTTTAGAGGGGTCGGTTTTTGTCCAGTGTGTGCAGGAAGGCTTCCTGACGCAGTATGTAGACAGACCAACAAGAGGCGAGGCTACATTGGATTTGGTACTGGGTAATGAACCAGGCCAGGTGTTAGATTTGGAGGTAGGTGAGCACTTTGGTGACAGTGACCACAATTCGATTACGTTTACTTTAGCAATGGAAAAGGATAGGTATATACCAAAGGGCAAGAGTTATAGCTGGGGGAAAGGAAATTATGATGCAATTAGGTGAGATTTAGCTGGCATAGGTTGGGGAAGGAAACTGCAGGGGATGGGCACAATTGTAATGTGGAACTTGTTCAAGGAACAGCTACTACGCATCCTTGATAAATATGTACCCGTCAGGCAGGGAGGAAGCAGACGTGTGAGGGAACTGTGTTTACTAAGGAGGTTGAATCTCTTGTGAAGAGGAAGAAGGAGACTTATGTTAAGATGAGACGTGAAGGCTCAGTTAGGGCGCTTCAGAATTACAAGTTAGCCAGGAAGGACCTAAAGAAAGAGTTAAGAGGAGCCAGGAGGGGATAGGAGAAGTCTTTGGCAGGTAGGATCAAGGAAAACCCTAAAGCTTTCTATAGGTATGTCAGGAGTAAAAGAATGACTCGGGTAAGATTAGGGCCAGTCAAGGACAGGAGTGGGAAGTTGTGCGTGGAGTCTGAAGAGATAGGAGAGGCCTAAATGAATATTTTTCGTTGGTATTCACACTGGAGAGGGACAGTGTTGTTGAGGGGAGTACTGAGATGCAGGCTGTTGGACTGGATGGGATTGATGTTCATAAGGAGGAGATGTTAGCAATTCTGGAAAGGGTAAAAATAGATAAGTCCCCTGGGCCGGATGGGATTTATCCTAGGATTCTCTGGGAGGCTAGAGGGGAGATTGCAGAGCCTTTGATCTTTGTGTCGTCATTGTCTACAGGAACAGTGCCAGAAGACTGGAGGATAGCAAATGTTGTCCCCTTGTTCAAGGGGAGTAGGGACAACCCTGGTAATTATAGATCGGTGAGCCTTACTTCTGTTGTGGGCAAAGTATTGGAAAGGATTATAAGAGATAGGATTTATAATCACCTAGAAAGGAATAATTTGATTAGGGATAGTCAGCACTGTTTTGTGATGGGTAGGTCGTGCCTCACAAACCTTGAGTTCTTTGAGAAGGTGACCAAAGAGGTGGATGAGGGTAAAGCGGTTGATGTGGTGTATATGGATTTCAGCAAAGCGTTTGATAAGGTTCCCCATGGTAAGCTTTTGCAGAAAATACAGACACATGAGATTGAGGGTGATTTAGTGGTTTGGATCAGGAATTGGCTAGCTGTAAGAAAACAAAGGGTGGTGGTTGATGGGAAATATTCATCCTGGAGTTCAGTTACTAGTGGTGTACTGCAAGGATCTGTTTTGGGGCCACTGCTATTTGTCATTTTTATTAATGACTTGGATGAGGGCATGGAAGGATGGATTAGTAAATTTGCGGATGACACTAAAGTCAGTGGAGTTGTAGACAGTGCGGAGGGAAGTGGCAGGTTACAGAGGGACATAGATAAGCTGCAGAGCTGGGCTGAGCGGTGGCAAATGGGAGTTTAATGCGGAAAAGTGTGAGGTGATTCACTTTGGAAGGAGTAACAGGAATACAGAGTACTGGGCTAATGGTAAGATACTTGGTAGTGTGGATGAACAGAGGGATCTGGGTGTCCATGTGCATAGATCCCTGAAAGTTGGCACCCAGGTTGATAGGGTTGTTAAGAAGGCATACGGTGTGTTAGCTTTTATTGGTAGAGGGATTGAGTTTCGGAGCCAGGAGGTCATGCTGCAACTGTACAAAACTCTGGTGCGGCCGCATTTGGAGTATTGTGTACAGTTCTGGTCGCCGTATTATAGGAAAGATGTGGAAGTGTTGGAAAGGGTGCAGAGGAGATTTACCAGGATGTTGCCTGGTATGGTGGGAAAATCATATGAGGAAAGGCCGAGTGGCTTGAGGTTGTTTTCGTTAGAGAGAAGGTGGTTAAGAGGTGACTTAATAGAGGCATACAAGATGATCAGAGGATTAGATAGGGTGGATAGTGAGAGCCTTTTTCCTCAGAGGTGTTGGCTAGCACGAGGGGACATAGCTTTAAATTGAGGGGTGAGAGATATAGGACAGATGTTAGAGGTAGGTTCTTTACTCAGAGTAGTAAGGGCGTGGAATGCCCTGCCTGCAGCAGTGGTGGACTCGTCAACGTTGAGCGTTCAAGTGGTTATTGGATAAACATATGGATGATATTGGAATAGTGTAGGTTAGAGGGGCTTTAGATTGGTACCACTGATCAGCGCAACATCAAGGGCCAAAGGGCCTGTACTGTGCTGTTATGTTCTATGTTCCCAAGTACTTCAGGTGTACCTGTGCACATGTAACAGCTCGGGTATATTCACCCCTCACCCCCCTTGGTGTCTCCAACAGAGGTGGAGACACTGCTCAGAGCACAAAGGAACAGGAGCAGCAGTGGCTAAGCGGGAGAATCAGCAACTGCAACTGAAAGGAAGAATACATTTGCATTCATAAAGGAGATTCCAAAGCCCTATTACTTTTGGAAAATTAATTACTGTTTCATAATAAAAATATTGCAGCCCAACAGGATCCCACAAAAATCCCAAAGAGATGAATGACCAGTTGGTAACAATCAGGAGAAAGCTGCCACGGGTTCCCGCTGCCTTCAGTCTAGAGCAGAAGTGTTGGAAGGGAAGTGAAAAGTGAAGCCTTGCCCGCCTTTTAAACCACTTGCTGCCATTAAGCAAGGTCTCAAAACACCGGGGAAAGTGGGAAGGATGGGAGGGGTGATGCGGTATCAATTTTGGAGGGGGGGTGGGGGGGGGGGGGGGGGGGGGGGAGAGAAAAGAGAGAAATAGGGAGTCCGTACTATAGTCACCCAGGTTACTATAGAACCACAGGTCTCCGCCGAAAGACCGAGCCTCCTCCATCACTACTGCACTGAGCATAGCATTATGTACATTGGGCTTAGGAGAGAATGATACTACGAAGCTGAACTATAAATTAGGGCATTTAGAGCAAGAGGCATAGGGAAAATGAAGGTTATATTTAAGAACCAAGATGGATGAAAAGGAAAGATAAAGGGACGGGAAAATCATTTGCACCTATTAGAATAATTTCCACCATCCAATGCGCCTTACAGAGGAGAGGAAAACAGAAACAGATGCCAACCGATCATGAGAGCTAGGAGAAAGAGGACAGAAAGCTTGGTGAAAAATATTTTAAAGTCTTGGGAGAGAAGTTAGGGGGTCTGTTTGGTTCAAAGTTTACAGAGGGTGGCATGGAGGGGAAGTTAGGCAGAAGGCTGGTCATTAGAGAGGGAGAATCATTAGACATGGAGGTCACGCTTTTGTCCAAAGTGTCCCTTTTCTGTATACCGTGGTTATTGGTAAAATAAATCACTTTAAAAATAGCTGGGGGGGGGGGAAGGAGGCTCAAACAGTTACAAGGCTGCAATGAACAACTTTCAGCAAGGGAATTGAAACAATACACGAAAAGGGTTACAGGGAATGAGCTGGGGAGTTGGACTTGGGCATAATGGGCTGAATAAAACTGTTCAGAACAGTGGACTAATCTTCTGGACCTGGGTTTGATTCCCAGCTTGGGTCGCTGTCTGTGCTGGGTCTGCACCTACTCCCAGTGTCTGTGTGGGTTTCCTTCAGGTGCTCCGGTTTCCTGCCACACTCAAGATGTGCTGGTTAGATGCATTGGCCATGATAAATTCTGTGGCAACTGGGGGATTTTCACAGTAACTTCATTGCAGTGTTAATGTAAGCCTACTTGTGACAAATAAACTTTTAAAACCCTACCTCACAGCAAACATTAGTCAACTTATCACAGCAGACTCACACCATGTACAATAAGGAAAACATAAGTTAATGCTAATATTACTTTATTTGTAGAAGTTTTAATTATTCCAATATGGCTTTATAGATACACAGGTAATACAATTTGTACAAATGTCAATTTCACATTCAGTTATAAAAGCACAGCAGTGTTAATGAGAGCAGCAGTGGACTCTCGGTCATAGATCCTGCTCTAATTAAATTCATGCAGTAAATCAGTGTACAGTAGTTACTGTTTGTTAACCTGACCATTTACTGTAAACTACATTAACACAAGACAGGAACTGTACAGTGAGTGTTACAGGCTGGGGTGTTGGTTTATTAATGGAGAGGGGGAGGGAAGTGTGCTGGACAGGGCTAACTAACCCGAACAATCAGTTTCAACATTGCTTCAATGCTGTTCAGTTAGTAAGAAACATGTTGAGGTGGAGTGGTGAGGAAGGGTCACGTAGGCCAAAAAGGAAACAACTAAACAGGAACATTACAATGATATGTTGAGCATTAATTGTACACAATACCAAGGCACATCTTGGAGATTATGAAAGTCCAAACAAACCTTGAATAGTAATCAAATTTAATGCATCTTTTCACAAACAGGTTTCTGAGCGAGCCTGACCTCCTCTAACGTACAACTCCCGCAGCCAAGTTTAGCACCGGTCTCCCACCAGTCGAAAGCAATTAGCCGAATGATGATTGCATTTCATCCTCTTGGAACATAGAACAGCCCTGACATAACCAGGAGCTCGGCTTAGCCACATCGAAGACTCAACAGCACTGAAAAATGCATTAAAATTATCTTTATTCCCGTAAGGAGGCATGTAAATCTCAAGTCATTCCTTTAAAAGATCGGCTTTGCCAGGGCTTTTGAACACAGGTCAATATTTTAGTCACCTTGGTGAGGCCCGTTTCATTCTGTATCCGGGGTAAAGGCAGCTTTAATCATGCAAATTAAATTAGGAAATATCAGCTGTAGCCTGTAGTAGCTGCATAATGAGAATTTATGTAATACTATGGACTTCTTTCATTCGAGATTGCTGTAGGTTTAAGCTGTCACCTCAGGAATACTTCATTGAGCATCAAAGTATCAAACCCTTGAGCATACTTGGATATCAATCCAATTTTCCTCTATCCAAAGTGATTAACTTAAGGAAAAAGACTTTTGCATTTAGGATATTCTTAGAATTACATTTCACATTAAAGTAAAACAATTAGGAAGCATCTTCTCTAGCCCCACGAACAAATACCTCAACCCCTTCCTCGAACATTCAGGCACCATCTTCCTGCTCACAGGATCTGAAGCAAGCAGGAAAGGGCATTGGTTCAACAACAGACATCACATTTACCATGAGGACATTGGG
This sequence comes from Mustelus asterias, assembly GCF_964213995.1. Classification (NCBI taxonomy): domain Eukaryota; kingdom Metazoa; phylum Chordata; class Chondrichthyes; order Carcharhiniformes; family Triakidae; genus Mustelus; species Mustelus asterias. The sequence goes on along the minus strand of NC_135815.1, from coordinate 86,363,991 downwards.
CTAAAAGCAAGAAACCGTTACATTAAATAACTAGGACAGTGTAGATATAGCTCTCGAACGGATTCGGGATTGTCAATCAACAGGACACAACAGTGGTACTTGGTCTTGTCACAGTAGAGTTGTGCGATATTCCTACAGCTTCGCCACCTTCACATTGTTTTTCACGAGAGTTTGTTTGGAGTTCTGTAAATGTACACATACACAATTAACATTTTAAAGGTTGGGGGGGGGGGGTCGGTTAGCTCAGTTGGCTAGTGTGGTACACAACAATGCCAACATCATCCTTGTACCAGTTGTGTTAGTTCATGGAGGCTTTGAACTTTGAAACATAGAAACAAAGATAGGAGCAGGAGGAGGCCATTCGGCCCTTCGAGCCTGCTCCGCCATTCATCACGATCACGGCTGATCATCCAACTCAATAGCCTCATTCTGCTTTCTCCCCATAACCTTTGATCCCGTTTGCCCCAAGTGCAATATCCAGCCGCTTCTTGAATACATTCAATGTTTTGGCATCAACTATTTCCTGTGGTAATGAATTCCACAGGCTCACCACTCTTTGGGTGAAGAAATGTCTCCTCACCTCCATCCTAAATGGCCTATCCCGAATCCTCAGACTGTAACCCCTGATTCTGGACTGCCCCACTATCAGGAATATCCTCCCTGCATCTACCCTGTCTAGTCCTGTCAGAATTTTATAAGTCTCTATGAGATCCCCCACCCCCTCATTTGTCTGAACTCCAGTGGAAACAATCCTAACCTAGTCAATCTCTCCTCATGCATCAGTCCCGCCATCCCCGGAATCAGTCTGGTAAACCTTCGCTGCACTCCCTCGAGAGCAGTGTCATATGACAACAGGAGATGGCGTGAACGGGTACAGGCCAGTTTCTGGGGAGGCCTCACAGCTCAAGCAGGAGGTCAATTCCACAGATCTTAACATAAAACAACATTGACATTCTTGCAACCAAAAAAAAAATCACCGAAGGGCAAATTGTGAAATCGCAAAATTCCACCAGATTGCTGCAACAACATGGGACTCAGCTGGTTGGAGAGCCTGAGCGACATTTAACTGTCACCAATGTCTGGAATGACCTGTCGTTCTTCAGCAGCTGCAGTCAGAGGGAAAATCCCACTTCATGGTACTCGGTGTAGAATCCCTCCAGTGCAGAAGAGGCCATTCAGCCCATTGAGTCTGCACTGACTCTGACAGGCCCACTCCCTATCCCTGTAACCCCGCAGTTTGATCGCTCAAGGATCCACATTCCATCATTTATCAGTGATCAAGAGACCTTAAGGACCAGGTGGGAGGCGATCTTATTAAGCAGCATAAGCTTGCTCTGTGTGATGGGACTTTTCCATAGCCCCAAGAATTTGGCATTCAAAACAGAAATGTTAGATCAGTATAATGAAAAAAAAAACACGTAATCAAAGTTTCCACATTCTCCTGTTTATGCATCATTGCCCAAACATCCACTCTAAATCAAACCCGATCAGCAGCAGCAGGAACAGGAGTGACAGTGAGTGCATTTCAAGTAACTTTCAAACCACTTAAGCAGTCTCTTGTGTTCCTCAAGTCAGAGTCATAGGAGGTTTCCAGCAAGGAAACAGGCCCTTCGGCCCAATTTGAACATGCCGTCTTTTTTTTTTTTTAAAACCCCCCCCCCTCTAAGCTAGTCCCCAGTTGCCTGCGTTTGGCCCATATCCCTCTATACCCATCTTATCCATGTAACTGTCCAAATGCTTTTCAAAAGACTAAATTGTACCCACCTCCATTACTGCCTCTGGCAGAGAAGTTTTTAAAAACAGCAAGTGCCAACTGATTTCAGTTGCAGCCGCCCCCATGCTGAGTCAGAAGGCCAAGTTTTATTCTAGAGATCGGAGCATTTTAATCCAGGCTGACATTCCAGTACAGTGCAGGAGCAGTGCTGCACTGTGGGAAGTGCCCTCCTGCAGTGCTTGCCTGGGGTGGATGTAAATGACCCCAAGACAAAGAGCACAACAGGTCTCCCTGATGTTCAAACCAATATTTTTCACCCTCAAAATCATATAGTTAATCCGTTTATATAATCTTGTGCACAAATTTGTTGTATACATTTGCCTACATAACAGTAACTACAACAAAAGTACTAATTGGCTCAAGTGTTTTTTTGACCCAGGAATGGAAAAGGGAAAAACAAAAATTAAATCACTTTTCAGCCCATTTACTTATTTGTTCTCCTTCAAATTCTGTTAACACAACTCGGGTTAGAAAATGGAGCTTAAATTGTCTTAACGAGTCTTGCTGCACAAAAGGTCCCTTCAGCTCATCATATCTGTGCCAGCAATCAAGCATTGAAGTTAAGGGAATTGAGGGAAAAGTGAAAAATAAATTCATCTGGGCAAAAATGAACCCCGCATTAAAAACAAGCCTTGTTACTCAACACATGGTGTGGAGATGCCGGCGTTGGACTGGGGTGGACACAATAAGAAGTCTCACTACACCAGGTTGAAGTCCAACAGGTTTATTTGGAATCACAAGCTTTCGGAGCGCTGCTCCTTCATCAGGTGAGTGAAGAGATGGGTTCACAAACACGACATATATGGACAGAGGCACAATTGCAAGATAATGGTTGGAATACAAGTCTTTACAGCTCCAGACAGTGCAAGTGGAGAGAGGGATAATCACAGGTTATAGAGGTGTGAATTCTCTCAAGCCAGGACAGTTGGTAGGATTTTGCAAGCCCAGGCCAAATGTAAAAAAAGTTCATTGGCTGTCTCATTGGGTTCGCTGTTGGCCTCTTGGGGTTTGTGGAAGACCTCCCCCAGAGCCTCATTCGCTTGATGAATTCCTCTGTCTGCCGCGAGACCAGCCTCATTTGGCCTGGGCTTGCAAATTGCCCTGGCTTGAGGCAATTCGCACCTCTTTAACCTATTATCCCTCTCTCCATTCACACTCTGTACCTGTAAACACTCTCATTCCAACCTTTATCTTGCAATTGTGTCTATATATGCCATGTTTGTTAACCCAACTCTCCACTCACCTGATGAAGGAGCAGTGCTCCGAAAGCTCATGATATCAAATAAAGCTGGTGGACTTAAACCTGGTGTTGTGAGACTTCTTACACAGTTAGAACTTTACGTACCTCAGGACGGTGTCTTCTCTGTGGCACTTTTTGCACATTCTAAAGTAGAAGATTGATCCATTTGGTGCTCGATCGGCATTTCTTGACTTCCTTGCTTTTCCACTGCCTCAGCCATCTTGCTTTGATCCGTCTCTTTAACATCTTTGTGCTCAATGGGTTCCACTGCAGCACCTTCCAGCTTCTCATCAGCAGCGTCTTGCGTTCGGCTCTCCTCAACGGGCGAAGTCATTGCGGCTGGGACATCTTGTAATGACGCTTGTTCTTCAGGCTGCGGCTGGCTTTCTGCAGGTTGCTCTTTTGTCTCAGTCAGTTCTGGAGACGGGGGCATCCCTTCAGGCTTCTCCACTGACTGGCAGCATTCCACTTTGGTTATTTTGGATACGTCAGGCATTATTGCAGCTCCTTCAGAAACAGGGGCAGGCAGCAATTCCCTTTCCTGCCCAGCTTCCACTGAGGCACCAACTTCAGTCTCAACAAGTTTCTGATCCCCCTCTCCTGCTGCCTCAGACACTACCTCGGTTGACTGTGTCACTGCTATTTCTTGCTCTAAAGCTTCAGTGTCCCCGACTTCCTGGGTTTGCAAGCTTTGGCTAATGACTTCATCACTTTTTCCTTCTGCTGCGGCGACCGTCTGTAGCTCTGGTACCTTTTCTTTATCCTCTTTATGCAGTTGCGCACTGTCTTTACCTTGCCCAGCAGATACAGCATCTACCTGAACCTCTGTTGGCATCACAGCATCCCGGGTTTGACCCTGAGCAAGCATCGTCCTTTGCTGCTCGAATATCCTCGTTTCGCCAACCTTTACCTCAGTCTCCATTTCCAAGGACTCTGATGGCTGTTCAACTAATGCTCCTTCGAGCTGCTCCATGGGGGAGCTTTGTTGCTTCTGCCCGTCCAGAGTGGAGCCTGTTTCCTGGCTCACACTGGGAGAGCTTACCACTGTGCCAGCAGCTGCCTCTATCGCTACCTCTACAATGGCAGCCGCGGTTTCTGCCACTGGTCCTAGTACAGTATTAGGCTGAGCTGCTTGGGAAACCTGATCCCCAGTGCTCAACTCCGAGAGTTCTGTTACCTCCGAGGCTGCAGTCTCAGTAACAATCTGCTCTTCTGCAGCAGCCTCAGTCACCGGGATAAGCACTTCTTTGTGAGACTCTGAACTCGGAGCTACAGAAGAACCTACAATCGGGGTCACGGTCTCACTTTGTACAGCATGAAGTTTGTCAACAGAATCAGAGTGTAATTTTACTTTGTGGTCACTTCCCAAAGCCAGACCCTCATCAAGTTCCGGTTCTTCTTTGCCTCCTTCAGTTGAAGTATGTGTGGAGGCCAACTCTCCAGGAGAGTCCACCTGGATTACACGTTCGTCAGTCGCTCCACTTGAATCCTCCATGGCATCTTTTTGTGATTCAGCATTTTCACACTCCTTAGGTCCAGCTACGTCACCCTGGCCATCTTTATTTGCTCCATCCAACTGGTCACCCAGGACTGGTTCACCGTCTGTGTGTGAAGTCTCTATGAATTCAGCCTCACGTGGAGCTGGTTTGTCCTTTTCCATGGTGGATAGATCACACTCCACTTCCCCCACAAGTTCAACCACTTGCTTGACATTCTCAGCTTCACGCGTAGCCATGAGCTCTTCAGTTGCTGTGCTTTGTGGCTCGCTAGTAACACAAGATACACTCAAATGAGATTCTTTGGTTTTGGATTCAACCTCCTCAGCTATTGGAGCTTCCATGACCTCTGTTTTTTCAACTGGTGCACCCAGTAAGATTTCAAATTCATCTCTGGGTAACTCAGTGGGGCCTTTCTCCTCCTTCATTATATGTTGGTTCACTTCCGTTGCAATACGCGTCACTTCAACCACACTGGCTTCTTGTCGAAGTTCAATTTGGGGTTCCTCTTTGGTCCCCTCAGGCTGAGCAACTTGAAGTCTTTTGTTACAAACGGTAGGATCGATTTCTGTTTCCACACACTTCACCACCTCAATTACTGTCCTCTCAGTTACCAAGGTTTGAATAGTTTCTTTGGATAGTTCTACAGTTCTTGGCTCTGGGTGTATCACTTCCGTTGCTGGAATCAACATTTCAACTACTTGTTCTTTTGTTCTCTGCTTGTCTTCCGTTTCTTCAAGGGTTTTAATCTCTTTACACACTGTCTCACTCATTTTAGTTTCTATATTCTCAGCAGAAGCTTCCCCACACTCTTTGGTTTTAACTATCTCTCGAATAATCTTGACTGCACCAAACTGCTCCTGAGCAATTTCATCATTGTCTATTGCCATCATTTGTGCATCTTTTTCAATTCCTTGCTGTTGTGTAATTGCCAGGTCATCTTTTCCTTCATATACAACCTCGTCCTCTTTCGTACCCACCTTCACCAGACCAACTGCAATCGTCTCCCTACTATCTACACTCTCGATCTTCTCCAAAGCTGGACTGGCGTCAATGGCCTCTTGCCCATGTATAGTCTCTGTCTCATCCACAATTGGGCTGACCTCGGTGCCTTCTGGACCACTTACAGCCTCCATCTCCTCCACAACTGGACTGATCTCGGTGCCTTCTGGACCACGTGCAGCCTCCGTCTCGTCCACAACTGGACTGACCTCAGTACCTTCTTGAACAGCCTCTGTCTCCTCCACAACTGGACTGACCTTGGTGCCTTCTGGAACACGTACAGCCTCCGTCTCCTTTACCACTGGACTGACCTCAGTACCTTCTGGACCTCGCACAGCCTCCATCTCCTCCACAACTGGACTGACCTCAGTGCCTTCTTGAACAGCCTCCGTCTCGTCCACAACTGGTCTGACCTCAGTACCTTCTGGGTCACGTGCAGACTCCGTTTCGTCCACAACTGGACTGACCTCAGTGCCTTCTTGAACAACCTCCGTCTCCTTCACAACTGGAACTGCCTCAGTGCCTTCTGGACCATGTACTGCCTCCGTCTCCTCCACAATTGGAACCGCCTCAGTGTCTTCTTGTACAGCCTCTGTCTCCTCCACAATGGGACCGACATCAACCAATTTCGCTCCGGGACTGATTTCAGTGCCCTCTCCGGGTGGTCCAGCGTCTGCCATGACACTGGTGTCTATGGTACATACGGCCTCCATCACTTCCACAGCAGGACCAATTTTGACAGTGCCTTCACTTTCCACAGCCTCCACTCCTACCACTGGAGTAATTTTAGTGGCATCTGCACTACACACAACCTCAGTCACCACAATGGGACTAGTTTTGATCGCCTTTTCCATGCACGCAATCTCCATCACTTGCACAACTGGAGTGTTTTTAATGGTCTCCTCACTGTGTAGAACCTCAGTCACTCCGACTACAGGAATGATCTGTACATTCTCTTCATCCGCAAGGGTGGCCTCGGACACTTCTACAGCTGGGGTAAGGTTGGCCATCTCCTCACCAAGTACCTCGGCCACGGTCACTACTGGAGTGATTACAATGGTTTCTTTGCTAAGGGCAGCCTCAGTCACTTCTACAGCTGGGGGGAGGGTGGCTATCTCCTCACTAAACACTTCAGTTAGCGTCACTGCTGGAGTGATTGCCATGGCCTCATCATTGCACACAGCTTGAGACACACACTCTGGAACGATTTCAGTGCTCTGTTCACACACCACCTCAACCTTCACTCCGCTTGCTAGAATCTCTCTGCACATCTCCACAGTTTCCTCCGCTTCCACCTCCCCACCAACTTCTTGGGCATTTCTGACCGCCTCTTCCAAGACAACTTCAACTTTTCCCACTTTCACCTCGGGTGCAACTTTTTGGATTGCTCCGTCGGTCTGTTCCAATATCGCATCAACCGTCACTGCCTCTTTCGCTGGAATCGCTTCAAGAGCTTCCCCCGGTGCAGTGACTTCCTCCATTCCCAATGTCTCAGCAGTTTCTGCAGGAGCAGCTGTAACGGTGTCCTCGCCTTCTGGCAGAGCCTCTCCCAGACAGCTCATTCCAGTAACCTCGATGGACCCTTCACTCGGAGCCCCTGGCTTTGCCACATCTGCTGCTCCACTGCTTTCCAGGGTCCCTGCACGCAAACTCTGCACTTCTTCCGCCTCCACCTTCTCTACCACTGTCTCCGACATTCCAGCTTCAACTGTGCAAGCTGTTGCGATCTCTTGCACGGGAATTTCCTCAGTGGGTTGCTGCAACGTGCCCGCAGGCCCTTCGGCTTGGTCTTCTGGCAAAATGCCACCTTCGCCCGTCTGCGCTACATCAGCCTCCACCTCCAGCGCCACCTCAGCTGTGGCCTCCAGTTCCATTGGGGGAATGGTTCTGGGTTCGGGTTTGAAGCTCTGGGGAGCCGAAGCTTCTTGCATTTCAACCGCTGTTTGCTGAACCATTTCACTGAGTCCACGCCGCACACCTTCACTTTCCACACTCGCAGTCCCTTCAGAGGCAGCATCGGACATCTTGGCTTCCCGAGCAGATGTGAGCACCTCTATTTCACTCGAGGCCGCGACCATTTCAGCCTGGATTTTTTGCAGGGCGATTTCAGGCTCCTGCGCCTCTGACGCGGCCGGTGTTTCACCGGAGGACACGGCCGGACCCGCTGCCGACAGCTTCACTCTTTCGGCGGCCTCCTGCAGCACCTCCTGGGTTTGCCTGGTTACCAGGGCTTCATCCTCCCGGATCGGGGTGCCCTCTGCAGTCGTTGCTGGTGTCTCCGTCAACTGCGAGACCGCGGAAACCATCTCAGTGGTCTCCTCGGTTAAGGATTCCTCGGCCGGGTACTCCAGTGCCGTCACAACCTCGGAGGTCACCTCCTGTGCCTCTTCCGCAACCTCTACGGCATCGATTTCATTCGTCACTTCCGCCAATGGTGTGGAGTCTCCAAGCTCCGCCTCTTCCTTTAGAGGTTCATTCACAGCCACCGCTCCTTCAACTATGTTTTCTTCATCAATTGTTTTCTCAATGGCGTTGGAGACAGCTGCTGATATCCAAGATGGAGATCTTTCATCGATGCTGCTTTTGACGACTTCTAAAGGTCCCCGTTCTATGGTAACGGTTTGCTCAGCACTCGGTTCTCTAGTGCCGGCTGGAGCTTCAAGCTTGGTTGGAGGTTCCTCCATTGCTATGGTTATTTGCTGCTCCTTGGCCATTCGCTCTTCCTCCACAGCATCATATTCAGAGAGGGGAACCACTGCCGGGGTATCAGACTCTTCGTCGCTCTTGTTCACTCCGAGCTCTGCCCACCTGGCATCTCCTTCATCGCCCTCAGCCAGAGGCTCAGGCTTGGTGTCTGATCTCTTCTTCCTTCGGCCTGGTATCAGCTTTTTGAAAGAAGCCCACGACTCCTCCTTGGCGGGTTCAGTCTCTGGAGCAATAGTTTCAGCAGCGGCTACAGGTTCATCCACGCGTTCTTCCAGCTTCGATTTGGACTTGCGCCTGGAGGTCACCAACCTCTTAAACGATTCCCACGTGGAGATTGCAGACACTTCTTCCACAGGACTTGCAACGCCTTCTGGAGATGTTCCACCGTGTTCCTGATCAGTGTCTGGAGGACTGCTAACCTTTACTTCCTCAGCATCTTCTTGTAATTGACCACTTTCCTCGGTCAATCTTTGGGCCTCTTCGTTTGGTTTTGGGGCCTCCGAATCGGAGAGTTTCCTTGCCCTTTTCTTTGATGATCCGACACAGATTAACGCTTCCCAGGATACAGGGGCGTCAGCTTTCTTTCTGGGATCCTCCGTGCTTTGCTCTAAACTTGGTTCCTCCGTAATTGATTTAGCTTCTTCCTTTTCGACCGACGCAGCACTCTCATTGGAAGAGATGGTCGCACTCTTGGCTTTATCGGTCGGTTCGTCTTCTTTGTCGCTCTCGGATGGAATTTTGGGACTTTGACGTTTCTTTGACGTCACTAATTTTTTAAACGAAGCCCACGCGGTGATGCTTTCTTTCTTTGCCTCTCCATTGGCCGAGCCGTTTACTCCCTCTGCCTCGGGGCTCACGGAGTCAGGGGCGTCTGCTGTCTCAGCTGGGACTGCTTCACCCATCTCTTCCGGGGATGTTAAAGGACTCTCCGGCTTCTGGCCTTCAGGACTGCCTTCGGACTCTGTTGAAGACTGTAAACGCGCATCGTCACCAGTGTCTCCCGGTTTGCTTTCCCCTTTCTTGCCTTTCGTTCTTTTACTAGACAGCTTTTTGATGCTGCTGCTCGTGAAGAGTTTCTTCAGGGGGCTGCCTTGCAACTTGGCCTTCTCCTGTGAAGACAAGAGCTCTGCCTCACCCATTACAGGCTCCGGGGCCTTGACCGAAGATTGCTCCTGGGCCACGTCAGTCTGTTCAGCGCAAAGCCCCTCTGGAGCTCCAAGAGAGACAAATTCCTCATTAACTTCTCCCTCAGCTGACGCACTTTGGTCAGTCTTCGCGGTCAGCTGGCTCACCAGATCCTTCTCCAATGCTGCTGCAGCAGCCAACGCCAACCCAGGTTCTTGCAATTGGTCTTGTTCTGCAGAGACACCATCTTTGCCTCCATCTACAGCTGGTGCCTCTTTCGCCTCCCTAACGTCGGCCAGTTCTGCCGTAAGGTCCTCAAAGTCATCGTCCTTCTCTCGCTTCTCTTCCACTGCCTGAACATCCAAGATTTCAGCGGTTTCTTCTGAAGCCGGAGCCTCCTTTTGACTTTTGGCTCCATGGTCACCTTCTTCGCTTTTAACGTCTCCAGGGGCAATGACCTGGTCCCCATTTTCTTTCTGCTCCCCATTTTCTTCAGTCTTTTCCCCGATGACAAGCGGCTCGTCTTTCGCCTTCTTAAAACTCGGCTTCCTTCGCAATACCGAGAAAAAGCCTTGTCTGAAAAATCTCTTCAATGGAGAGTCCACGGCGGAGCTCTCTGCTGGACTGGCTGCAGACTCCACCAGCACCGATATCTCCTCAGCTGCCGCCGGCTTTAGTTCCGCCTGGCCACTGGACTCTTCAGTTTTCAAAGGGGAAAGAATCTCGGGTGGACTTCCCTCTGCCTCGGCCACTGGACTCACTTCACCATTCTTGGTTCCTTCCTCCTCTTGTTTGGACTCACCGTCCACCTCACCATCCTCCCCCTTTTTCACCGTGAGTAGCTGCACAGGCTCCAACTTCACTGGCTTCTCCTTCTTCACCGTGATCTTGCATCCCACAAACTTGAATACCTTCTTGAAGCCAACCTCCCCAGCTTGCGCCTCCTCCCCAATTTCTGCAGGAGTGTCGGCAGCCTCTTGAGAATCCTTCGGCTCATCTTTGGTCTCAGTGGGAGTCTCCTTCTGTTCAAGCTCCATTTCCTCCTGCTCTTCCTCTTGGGATAAGCTTGGTGGTTCAACTGTAACGGAAACACCCAGAGGTCAGTCTCTTGATTTAACAAAACAAAAATAATGAAACGAGAATCACACAGGACAACTGTGTATAGTTCTGGTCACCCTATTATAGAAAGGATATTACTAAACTAGAAAGAGTGCAGAAAATATTTACTAGGTTGCTACTGGGACTTGATGGTTTGAGTTATGAGGAGAGGCTGGATAGACTGGGACTTTTTTCTCTGGAGCGTAGGAGGCTTAGGGGTGATCTTATAGAGGTCCATAAAATAATGATGGGCATAGATCAGCTAGACAGTCAACATCTTTTCCCAAAGGTAGGGGAGTCTAAAACTAGAGAGCATAGGTTTAAGGTGAGAGGGGAGAGACACAAAAGGGTCCAGAGGGGCAATTTTTTCAGAGGGTGGTGTGTGTCTGGAACAAGCTGCCAGAGGCAGTAGTAGAGGCGGGTACAATTTTGTATTTTAAAAAGCGTTTGGACAGTTATATGGATAAGATGGCTATAGAGGGATATGGGCCAAACATGGGCAATTGCGACTAGCTTAGTGGTAAAAACTGGGCGGCATGGACAAGTTGGGCCGAAGGGCCTGCTTCCATGCTGCAATCCTCTCCAACTATACCATTTTACAAACAAACGATTTGCTCAATTACAGATCCAAAATACAACCACTGCTGCAACTGAATCGCCTCCCAATCCTTGCTCATGTGGTATGAAAGTCCAAGTTCAGTTTTGCCATTTCCAGCTTATCAACTTTCAAAGATTAACTGGTGTCAATTTTCCCAATGGGGCACTCTAGCAAGGCGGCAACCTTCCTTCCCCCAGGCATCCAAGGTTGTTGAGCTCGGATGTGCCATGTTGGGTGGCAGAGTGGTTAGCAGCACTGCCTCAGTGCCAGGGACCCGGGTTTGATTCCCGGCTTGGGTCACTGTCTGTGCGGAGTCTGAACATTCTCTCCGTATCAGCGTGGATTTTCTCCGGGTGCTCTGGTTTCCTACCACACTCCAAAGATGTACAGGTTAGGTGGATTGGTCATGCTGAATTGCCCCTTAGTGTCGGGGGCAAGCGTGAGGGGCTAGATGGGATTGTGGTCAGTGCAGACTCGATGGGCCAAATGGCCTCCTTTTGTACTGTAGGGATTCTAGGATGTTCCAATAGCTCCGCTGGTATGGCGTTGGGTGCTTGTTCTGCTGGGAGCTCTGATCTGGCAATTTCTCCCATGCTGGCATCCAGCTGTCTCTGCACTGCCAGAGCTGGGGGCTTAAGCCTCAACCTCATCTTCAAAACCTCCCCCCACGAGCTCCTAAATATCTCACCAACCTCGACTCAGCTAACACTGGTCCCACCTTCTCCCCAGCCAACCTGGGAACCAATCCAGTTATTCAGAGCATTCAATCAAAGCCTCATGCTCTTTGCTACACAAAGTCCTGTGTCAAAGCTGCCAGTGCTAAAATTGAAATGATACAAGTGGTGGTAATTAGGCTCATCATGCCAGAGGTGGCTTCTTGATAAAACTATCAAATTAGTCCCCTTTGAGTCTTTTCCCACAGCTCTGTAATTCTTGTCCATTCCAGTATTTATCAGATAATTTTGAATGTTGCTACTGAATTTGCATTCCAGATCACAACAGTATCAATGAAAAAGTTTCCTCACACCTCTGACGTTGCCAATCACCTTACATTTGTCCCCTCCAGTCACTGCTCCGACCTGCCTGCCATTTTCCTCAATTTACTCTATCCAAAATGTTCACGATTTTGAATACTTTTGTCAAATCACCTCATTTGTTGGCTTCAAAGATGACCCCAACTGAAGTTAAATGGTAACAAATTGCAGCATGCTGCTGTGCAGAGGGACCTGGGTGTCCTTGTGCATGAATCGCAAAAACGTTGGTTTGCAGGTGCAGCAGGTAATTAAGGCAGCAAATGGAATTTTGTCCTTCATTGCTAAAGAGATGGAGTTTAAAAACAACGAGGTTATGTTGCAGCTGTATAAGGTGCTGGTGAGGCCACACCTGGAATACTGTGTACAGTTTTGGTCTCCTTACTTGAGAAAGGATATACTGGCACTGGAGGGGGTGAAAAGGAGATTCACTAGGTTGATTCCGGAGTGGAGGGGGTTAACTTATGAGGAGAGACTGGGGCTACACTCATTGGAATTCAGAAGAATGAGGGGAGATCTTAGAAACATTATGAAAGGAAGGTTGTTTCCACTGGCAGGTGAAACTAGAACTAGGGGGCATGGCCTCAAAATAAGGGGGAGCAGATTTATGAATTGGTTGAGGAGGAACTTCTTCACCCAAAAGGCTTGTGAATCTGTGGAATTCCCTGCCCAAAGAACAAAGAACAATACAGCACAGGAACAGGCCCTTCGGCCCTCCAAGCCCGCGCCGCTCCCCGGTCCAGGATTGAATCCTGAATCCAGGATCCCCGCCCAATTTTCCAGCCTATCTACATACCTATATCCTATCCACCGAGCTGTCCCTCACAGCTACGATGCTTTGTTCATTACAACCTATTAACTCACCCCCACCCCCCCATTCCAGACCATGTGAAACAGTTGAGGCTACCTCATTGAATGTTTTTAAGGCAAGGATGGATAAAGTTTTGAACAGTAAAGGAATTAAGGGTTATGGTGAGCGGGCGGGTAAGTGGAGCCGCGTCCACGAAAAGATCAGCCATGATCTTATTGAATGGCGGAGCAGGCTCGAGGGGCCAGATGGCCTACTCCTGCTCCTAGTTCTTATGAAGTCTCTTAACCCTGGTCCCACTCTCCAAGGCCTTGCACTCCTCCCTGAAGCACGATGCCCAGAATGGAATACAATACTCCATCAGAGGCCTAACTAGCATTTTACAACGGTTTAGTACAGCTTCCTCGTTTTTATCCTCACCCTAATCCTCCATTAATAAAGCCAAGGATTCCATGCACTTCAACAGATTTCTGAACTTGTCCCATTAGTATCAAGGATATCTCAATTCCTGCGCCCCCTTTAAAATTATACCAGTTAATTTATACTTTAATCTTCCTCAAATTACTACAAATTATCTGCCACATCTTCCCATTTTACTAAACAATGCACTGTTACCATTTTCCTCACTCCATTCGAACTTGGTCTCACTTGTAAATCGTAAGGTTAGAGCCCTGTATACCAAAGTCCAGGTCATTAAATATATCAATGATAAGTGATCTCCATACCCCCCAATGAGGAACACCAGAATATACCTCTCCGGTCTGGGCAATGGTCTACAATCTGCTGTTCCTACTCCAATTTTATAATGGCAGTTTAGTTTTAATTTTTTTTATTAGTGTCACAAGTAGGCTTACATTGGCACTGCAATTAAGTCACTGTGAAAATCCCTTAGTCACCACACTCCGGCGCCTGTTCAGGTACACTGAGGGAGAATTTAGCACGTCTCTCGGACTGTGGGAGGAAACTGGAGCACTCTGAGTAAATCCACGTAGACACAGGGAGAACGTGCAGACTCCACACAGACAGTAACCCAAGTGGGAATCGAACCTGGGTCCCTGGCACTGTGATGCAGCAGTGCTAACCACTGTGCCACCCTAACAACTAGAGAACTGGCTTAGATCTAGTACGCTAATTAATATTCTTGATGTAAAAGGAGCCTTTAGGAAAGAGTGATCTTGAAGAATTTTACATTGTTTGAAAGTGATGCGGCTCAACTAAAGGTTAGTAGATTATGAATCTAAACAAAGGAAACTATGTAGGTATGAGGGCCAAACTGGCTATGGTAGATTGGGAAACTATGATAAAAGATTTGGTAACAACAGTAAAGTCATAGTCCCAGATGACAATTGGCTGCTTGCCCATTTGCAGGGGAGAGCAGACTGGTGGTGATTTAACCCGAGGATTGTCACCTCAGGCAAGGGGCAAGGTTGAGAAAGAAAACCTTTGTGAATAACCTAGTAAACAGGCGATGGCTAACATTTAAAGAACTATTAGGTAGTTTGCAACAAAAATACATTCCTTTAATTCACAAAAAAGCCAGAGGGAAAAATGTTCCAACTGTGGCTAACGAAAAATATTAAGGACTGCATTAGATCAAGAGGAGACATAAAAAGTTGCCAAAAAAAGTGAGAAGCCCGAGAATTGGGAGCTTTTTAGAATTCTGTAAAGGAGGATTAAGAAAAGCATTAAGAAAGGGAAAAATAGAAAACGAGAATAAACTAGTAAGAAACAAAACGGAATGTAAAAGCTTCTATAGATATGTAAAAATGGAAAAGATAGACAAAAATAAATGTGGGTCCATTACAAGTGGAGCTGGGAGAATTTATAATGCGGATTAAGGAAATGGCAGAGAAATGAAACAAATACTGTGCGTCTGTCTTGATGAAGGAACATACTGAAAACCTCCCAAAAATAATGGAGAGTCAAGGGACTGCAAGATATTAGAGAGAAATTAACAGGACAAAATTGATAACTCCCCAGGATGATCTACATCCTAGTGTATCGAATAGTCGATTCATTGGTGCTCATATTTCAAAATTCTAGACTCTCGGGAGCACAAATAGGCCATTCGGCCCTTCAAGCTGAATGGTTCCAGCAGATTGGAAGGTAGCAAATGTAACTCTACTATTTAAAGGAAGGAGAAAGAAAACAGGGAACTACAGACCTGTTAGCTTCCAATAACATGAAACGCTAGAATCTAGAATAAAGGCTGTGATAACAGGACATTTCGAATAGTGGTAGGATCGGGCAGAGTCAGATTTATGAAAGGAAAATCAAGTTCATCAAACCCATTGGGAGTATTTTTTTTGAGGATGTATCTGACAGAATGGGGGATAAGGAGGAACCGGTGGATGTGATATATCTAGATTTGCAGAAAGCTTTTAAATAAAGAGAAAAACAATTACAGCACAAAATTGGGGGTAATATACTAACAGGGATGGAGAACTGGTTGACAGACAGTAGGAATAAATGGGTTATTTCTGGTTAGCAGCCTGTGACTAGTGGGATACCACAAAGATCAGTGCTTGGGGCTCCAGCTATTCACAATCCATATCGGTGATTTGATGTGGGAATTAAATGTGATGTTTCCAAGTTTACAGATGACACAAAAGAATTGTGGAGAGGATGCAAAGACCCTTCAAGGAGATTCGGAGAGGCTAAGTGAGTGGGCAAAAAGTTTGCACATGGACTCGAATATACTTTTTAAAACTTTAAAGCGAATGTGGAGAAATGTGGGGTTAGAAAAACAGAGCATTTCTTAAATGATGAGAGGCTGGGAAGCATTGAACTTCAAAAGGAACTTGTTCATGCGTTAAAGTTAACATGCAGATACAGCAAGCAATTCAAGTAGCAAATGGTACGTTGGCCTTTGTTACTAGGGGATTTGAGTAGGGGAGTAAAGATGACTTACTGCAAATATATAGAGCCTTGGCAAGACCACACCAGGAGTAGTGGGTGAAGTTCTGATCTCCTTACCCAAAGGAGGATATAATTGCCACAGAGGGAGTAGAACTAAAATTTACCGAATTAATTCCTAGATGGAGGGGTTGTCCTCTGAGGAAAGATTAAATAGGCTGGGCCTTTATTCTCTGGAGTTTATTAGAATGGGAGGTGATCCCATTTAAACATACAACATTCTTAGAGCTTGACAAGGTAGATGGAGGAAGGATGTTTCCCTTAGCTGTGGATCTAGAATGGGGGGGGGGGGGGGGGGGGATGCATAGTCTCAGAAAAAAAGGGGGGCAGACCACTTAGGACTAAGATTAGGGGGGATTTCTTCACTGAGGGTGGAATTCTCCCTTCCCTCAGCAGACATCTAAGGGAGACCTGGAACACAGATCATTAAAATTCCAAAGAGCGCGGACAGAAAATAAACAAAATGGCTAAAAAGTGTTGGCCTTCATATTTATGGGGCCAGAACACAAGTGGGTATAAGTCATGCTACACCTATGCAAAGTGCTGGTTAAATGACACCAGAGCTGAGAGAAGTCTCATAACACCAGGTTAAAGTCCAACAGGTATATTTGGAATCACGAACTTTCGGAGCACTGCTCCTTCATCAGGTGAGTGACAAGGAGCAGCACTCCGAAAGCTCGTGATTCCAAATAAACCTGTTGGACTTTAACCTGGTGTTGAGAGACTTCTTACTGTGCCCACTCCAGTCCAATGCCAGCATCTCCACATCACCAAAACGGAGTGCTGTTCTGGGCACAGCATCTTAAAGGAGAACATGCCCCTGTCTACATCAACGGGGACGAAGTAGAAAGGGTCAAGAACTTCAAGTTTTTAGGTGTCCAAATCACCAACCTGTCCTGGTCCCCCCCCCCACGCCGTCACTATAGTTAAGAAAGCCCACCAACACCTCTACTTTCTCAGAAGACAAAGGAAATTTGGCATGTCAGCTACGACTCTCACCAACTTTTACAGATGCACCATAGAAAACATCCTTTCTGGTTGTATCACAGCTTGGTATAGCTCCTGCTCTGCCCAAGACTGCAAGGAACTACAAAAGGTCATGAATGTAGCCCAATCCTTCACGCAAACCAGCCTCCAATCCATTGACTCTGTCTACACTTCCCGCTGCCTCGGCAAAGCAACCAGCATAATTAAGGACCCCACACACCCCGGACATTCTCTCTTCCACCTTCTTCCTTCGGGGAAAAGATACAAAAGTCTGAGGTCACGTACCAACCGACTCAAGAACAGCTTCTCCCCTGCTACTGTCAGTCTTTTGAATGGGCTTACCTTGCATTAAGTTGATCTTTCTCTACACCCCCTAGCTATGACTGTAATACTACATTCTGCACTCTCTCATTTCCTTCTCTACGAACGGTATGTTTTGTCTGTATAGCGCGCAAGAAACAATACTTTTCACTATGTTATACATGTGACAATAAATCAAATCAAAAATATTGGCCTTGGATGGCACGCGGCATTGATGTACCAGAATGACCTGGACCCCAGAGTTAAACTACAAGGCGAGATTACGCAAACTAGGTTATATTGCCAGGAATTTAGATTAAGGGAAGATTGAACTTTTAAGATATTGAGAAAAATAGGGCAGAGAAACTATTTTCACTGGTTGGGGACTCAGACTAGAAGGCATAGACTAAAAGGTTAAGAGCCAGACCTTCCAAGAACACAAGGAAATGCTTCAACTCTCAAAAAAGGAAGCAAATTAGAACTTTTCCATAAATGGCAGTTAACACTCGGTGAATTAAATTTTAAATTTGCGATGGATAACACCTTGTTATCTCTATTCAGCTCCTACTTCTCCAGCCACACCCCCACCCCAATATACATCTTATTCTATTTCCAGTTCTCTTCTGCTCTGACAAAGGGCCATTCAGACTCAAAACGTTGCCCATATTCTCTCCCCACAGACGCTGTCAGACCTGCAGTGATTTTCCAACATTTTCTGTTTTTGTTTCAAATTCCAGCAGCCAAAGTGATTTGCTTTTATCTAAGTAATTAGCCCAAGTGAGTTGGGGCAAACATGGAGTTAGGTTCCCGATCAGCCGTGATCACATTGAATGGTAAACATACTTGAGGGGCTAAATGTTGTACCCCTGGCACTCTGTACACAGATGTCATGCAATATGATATGGATCAACTATACTCAGAAATACAACATCTCATTCGCATTTAAATTGAACAACTGCCCAGGAGATGATTAAAAAGTAGGTTGCTAGTGACAATTCAATATCAAGTCAACTTGCACATTAACCCTGTGAATGGTCTGTGGAACCATGGATCTGGGAGCAAAGAGAGAATGAGGGAGGGGAGGGTGGAAAAGAGAGAGGATGAGGGACGGAGGGACGGAGGGACGGAGGGACGGAGGGACGGAGGGACGGAGGGACGGAGGGAGGGAGGGAGGGAGGGAGGGAGGGAGATAACACACACATACCTAAGAAAGGGCCATGGGCAGGGTGAGGAAGAGAAAACACCGCCTGCAATTTAGGAGCAACAGTGCAGAGTGTAGAGAAATAAATATAGATACATTACACACACACACATATATACACACAATAGGGGATATAAAGATAAACACACACAGGCAATGCAGAGCCGAAGTGAGAGGTGGATGAGTTCAGGAGAGAGCAAACTTTGGGTGAAAAGACAAGCTGGATGCACGAGATAGATGTTAGCTATCCAGAGTTAATAGCAAATGTAGGTGAGGACAGTGATACCTATTCCGTCTTCTTCCATCTGTTCCCTGCAGGTATAAGAGACACTGTATTCTGAGTGCATACAGCCAGCTCCTGCGCCCTACTCACACCTCCTGCTTCTGCCAAGGGCACAGTGCATTTTGGACCACAAGCCACGTGACAAATTGCTCACTAACAACCTCAGAATTAGAACAGGCCCCATCTCCTCCATACCTGCAACACAATCACCAGCGAGGAGTTGCAAACTTGAAATCCTCGCCTGGAACACTTTTACAAACCGGATTTAAAAAATGTTAAAAGCATGAGTTCAGCAAGTAGCGAGAAAGCTGCGAAGCTGTCTCCCGAGTCAAAATCCTGCTCACCTCCAGACACTGCAACTTCACCCGGCAGGCACTGCAACAGTGCAGCAATTCCAGTCATCACAAGGCTCTCTTCAGGGGCACACGGAATATCTACGCATCAGCTCCCAGGCTCTGCATTGCAGTCCTTCCCAAGCCACTAACTGCCAAGCAGTGCTAAAACCACCACTTTGATGCTGTCACAATCAAGGTCACGGGTTAAGAGGGGGCCAGACGTGGACCTCAAATTCATTTACAACTCAAAACAAGGATTCTGAGAGGTGACCTTTGTCGCCGTCTTTGTTGTGGTTTTTGGCGGGGGGGGGGGGGGGGGGGGGGGGGGGGGGGGAACGGACACACAAGAGGGGGACAATCTTAAAGCAGCAGCAAATAAATGACCCGAACAGGAGATAAGGAGACAGGGGCAGGCTCAACTTCAACGCACTGGACAGGACTGAGAACACAGTCGGCTTTTCTTGTCCCATTTCTTAAAAGCTTTTGTCAATTTTTACCCAAGCAAGCTCACCTCATGGCAATGCTGAAGCTTCAAACTATTCTCAACCCTCACAGGACTGGAGACAGCAGAGAGCAGAGAGAGAGAGGGGGAGAGAGCAGAGAGAGAGAGGGGGAGAGAGCAGAGAGAGAGAGGGGGAGAGAGCAGAGAGAGAGAGGGGGAGAGAGCAGAGAGAGAGAGGGGGAGAGAGCAGAGAGAGAGAGGGGGAGAGAGCAGAGAGAGAGAGGGGGAGAGAGCAGAGAGAGAGAGGGGGAGAGAGCAGAGAGAGAGAGGGGGAGAGAGCAGAGAGAGAGAGGGGGAGAGAGCAGAGAGAGAGAGGGGGAGAGAGCAGAGAGAGAGAGGGGGAGAGAGCAGAGAGAGAGAGGGGGAGAGAGCAGAGAGAGAGAGGGGGAGAGAGCAGAGAGAGAGAGGGGGAGAGAGCAGAGAGAGAGAGGGGGAGAGAGCAGAGAGAGAGAGGGGGAGAGAGCAGAGAGAGAGAGGGGGAGAGAGCAGAGAGAGAGAGGGGGAGAGAGCAGAGAGAGAGAGGGGGAGAGAGCAGAGAGAGAGAGGGGGAGAGAGCAGAGAGAGAGAGGGGGAGAGAGCAGAGAGAGAGAGGGGGAGAGAGCAGAGAGAGAGAGGGGGAGAGAGCAGAGAGAGAGAGGGGGAGAGAGCAGAGAGAGAGAGGGGGAGAGAGCAGAGAGAGAGAGGGGGAGAGAGCAGAGAGAGAGAGGGGGAGAGAGCAGAGAGAGAGAGGGGGAGAGAGCAGAGAGAGAGAGGGGGAGAGAGCAGAGAGAGAGAGGGGGAGAGAGCAGAGAGAGAGAGGGGGAGAGAGCAGAGAGAGAGAGGGGGAGAGAGCAGAGAGAGAGAGGGGGAGAGAGCAGAGAGAGAGAGGGGGAGAGAGCAGAGAGAGAGAGGGGGAGAGAGCAGAGAGAGAGAGGGGGAGAGAGCAGAGAGAGAGAGGGGGAGAGAGCAGAGAGAGAGAGGGGGAGAGAGCAGAGAGAGAGAGGGGGAGAGAGCAGAGAGAGAGAGGGGGAGAGAGCAGAGAGAGAGAGGGGGAGAGAGCAGAGAGAGAGAGGGGGAGAGAGCAGAGAGAGAGAGGGGGAGAGAGCAGAGAGAGAGAGGGGGAGAGAGCAGAGAGAGAGAGGGGGAGAGAGCAGAGAGAGAGAGGGGGAGAGAGCAGAGAGAGAGAGGGGGAGAGAGCAGAGAGAGAGAGGGGGAGAGAGCAGAGAGAGAGAGGGGGAGAGAGCAGAGAGAGAGAGGGGGAGAGAGCAGAGAGAGAGAGGGGGAGAGAGCAGAGAGAGAGAGGGGGAGAGAGCAGAGAGAGAGAGGGGGAGAGAGCAGAGAGAGAGAGGGGGAGAGAGCAGAGAGAGAGAGGGGGAGAGAGCAGAGAGAGAGAGGGGGAGAGAGCAGAGAGAGAGAGGGGGAGAGAGCAGAGAGAGAGAGGGGGAGAGAGCAGAGAGAGAGAGGGGGAGAGAGCAGAGAGAGAGAGGGGGAGAGAGCAGAGAGAGAGAGGGGGAGAGAGCAGAGAGAGAGAGGGGGAGAGAGCAGAGAGAGAGAGGGGGAGAGAGCAGAGAGAGAGAGGGGGAGAGAGCAGAGAGAGAGAGGGGGAGAGAGCAGAGAGAGAGAGGGGGAGAGAGCAGAGAGAGAGAGGGGGAGAGAGCAGAGAGAGAGAGGGGGAGAGAGCAGAGAGAGAGAGGGGGAGAGAGCAGAGAGAGAGAGGGGGAGAGAGCAGAGAGAGAGAGGGGGAGAGAGCAGAGAGAGAGAGGGGGAGAGAGCAGAGAGAGAGAGGGGGAGAGAGCAGAGAGAGAGAGGGGGAGAGAGCAGAGAGAGAGAGGGGGAGAGAGCAGAGAGAGAGAGGGGGAGAGAGCAGAGAGAGAGAGGGGGAGAGAGCAGAGAGAGAGAGGGGGAGAGAGCAGAGAGAGAGAGGGGGAGAGAGCAGAGAGAGAGAGGGGGAGAGAGCAGAGAGAGAGAGGGGGAGAGAGCAGAGAGAGAGAGGGGGAGAGAGCAGAGAGAGAGAGGGGGAGAGAGCAGAGAGAGAGAGGGGGAGAGAGCAGAGAGAGAGAGGGGGAGAGAGCAGAGAGAGAGAGGGGGAGAGAGCAGAGAGAGAGAGGGGGAGAGAGCAGAGAGAGAGAGGGGGAGAGAGCAGAGAGAGAGAGGGGGAGAGAGCAGAGAGAGAGAGGGGGAGAGAGCAGAGAGAGAGAGGGGGAGAGAGCAGAGAGAGAGAGGGGGAGAGAGCAGAGAGAGAGAGGGGGAGAGAGCAGAGAGAGAGAGGGGGAGAGAGCAGAGAGAGAGAGGGGGAGAGAGCAGAGAGAGAGAGGGGGAGAGAGCAGAGAGAGAGAGGGGGAGAGAGCAGAGAGAGAGAGGGGGAGAGAGCAGAGAGAGAGAGGGGGAGAGAGCAGAGAGAGAGAGGGGGAGAGAGCAGAGAGAGAGAGGGGGAGAGAGCAGAGAGAGAGAGGGGGAGAGAGCAGAGAGAGAGAGGGGGAGAGAGCAGAGAGAGAGAGGGGGAGAGAGCAGAGAGAGAGAGGGGGAGAGAGCAGAGAGAGAGAGGGGGAGAGAGCAGAGAGAGAGAGGGGGAGAGAGCAGAGAGAGAGAGGGGGAGAGAGCAGAGAGAGAGAGGGGGAGAGAGCAGAGAGAGAGAGGGGGAGAGAGCAGAGAGAGAGAGGGGGAGAGAGCAGAGAGAGAGAGGGGGAGAGAGCAGAGAGAGAGAGGGGGAGAGAGCAGAGAGAGAGAGGGGGAGAGAGCAGAGAGAGAGAGGGGGAGAGAGCAGAGAGAGAGAGGGGGAGAGAGCAGAGAGAGAGAGGGGGAGAGAGCAGAGAGAGAGAGGGGGAGAGAGCAGAGAGAGAGAGGGGGAGAGAGCAGAGAGAGAGAGGGGGAGAGAGCAGAGAGAGAGAGGGGGAGAGAGCAGAGAGAGAGAGGGGGAGAGAGCAGAGAGAGAGAGGGGGAGAGAGCAGAGAGAGAGAGGGGGAGAGAGCAGAGAGAGAGAGGGGGAGAGAGCAGAGAGAGAGAGGGGGAGAAGAGAGCAGAGAGAGAGAGGGGGAGAGAGCAGAGAGAGAGAGGGGGAGAGAGCAGAGAGAGAGAGGGGGAGAGAGCAGAGAGAGAGAGGGGGAGAGAGCAGAGAGAGAGAGGGGGAGAGAGCAGAGAGAGAGAGGGGGAGAGAGCAGAGAGAGAGAGGGGGAGAGAGCAGAGAGAGAGAGGGGGAGAGAGCAGAGAGAGAGAGGGGGAGAGAGCAGAGAGAGAGAGGGGGAGAGAGCAGAGAGAGAGAGGGGGAGAGAGCAGAGAGAGAGAGGGGGAGAGAGCAGAGAGAGAGAGGGGGAGAGAGCAGAGAGAGAGAGGGGAGAGAGCAGAGAGAGAGAGGGGGAGAGAGCAGAGAGAGAGAGGGGGAGAGAGCAGAGAGAGAGAGGGGGAGAGAGCAGAGAGAGAGGGGGAGAGAGCAGAGAGAGAGAGGGGGAGAGAGCAGAGAGAGAGAGGGGGAGAGAGCAGAGAGAGAGAGGGGGAGAGAGCAGAGAGAGAGAGGGGGAGAGAGCAGAGAGAGAGAGGGGGAGAGAGCAGAGAGAGAGAGGGGGAGAGAGCAGAGAGAGAGAGGGGGAGAGAGCAGAGAGAGAGAGAGGGGGAGAGAGCAGAGAGAGAGAGAGGGGGAGAGAGCAGAGAGAGAGAGGGGGAGAGAGCAGAGAGAGAGAGGGGGAGAGAGCAGAGAGAGAGAGGGGGAGAGAGCAGAGAGAGAGAGGGGGAGAGAGCAGAGAGAGAGAGGGGGAGAGAGCAGAGAGAGAGAGGGGGAGAGAGCAGAGAGAGAGAGGGGGAGAGAGCAGAGAGAGAGAGGGGGAGAGAGCAGAGAGAGAGAGGGGGAGAGAGCAGAGAGAGAGAGGGGGAGAGAGCAGAGAGAGAGAGGGGGAGAGAGCAGAGAGAGAGAGGGAGAGAACAGAGAGAGAGAGGGAGAGAACAGAGAGAGAGAGGGAGAGAACAGAGAGAGAGAGGGAGAGAGCAGAGAGAGAGAGAGAGAGGGAGAGAGCAGAGAGAGAGAGGGAGAGAGCAGAGAGAGAGAGGGAGAGAGCAGAGAGAGAGAGGGAGAGAGCAGAGAGAGAGAGGGAGATATCTTTTTAAAGTATTGAGATTTGGGATTTTACACATGCATTCAACTGGAGGAATTCTATTGAATGAGATCCATTTTGCAGGTCAGTGCCAGTAGCAAACCACCAATACAAAGGCAATTCTTTGTTTAAAATTGCCCTAACTTTTTGAAATTGACAATTTAACCCCTTCCCCATCTAGAATATACAGACTTGTATTTAGTGGTCACTGATAGACGATCATACAATGTCCCAAAGCAACTTGCAATTCTACTTGTGAAGTGTGTCCACTGACTGTAACCTCGGGATAGGAAGCGAGGGAGGTGACGGGGCAGTGGATCAGATGGTCTCAATGTTGATCAAATCCACAAGCTTCTTGCCGTCTTGTTCTTAAATTTCCCCATCAAACCTCACTGGGCAAAATGGGTGTTTCACAGACCCCTGTGAAGGGAACTATTTACATAGACCCGAGTGTGCCAGCGAAGGCTGCTGGAATCATCCAATCCCTACAAGACAGAAGGGAGGGGCCATTCGGCCCATCGAGCCTGCACCGACAACAATCCCACCCAGGCCCTAACCCCGTAACCCCACAAGTTAAAGTTTATTAGTGTCACAAGTAGGCTCACATTAACACTGCAATGAAGTTACTGTGAATATCCCCTAGTCGCCACACTCCAGCACCTGTTTGGGTACACGGAGGGAGGATTTAGCATGGTTAATGCACCAGCACATCTTTTGGACTGTGGGAGGAAACCGGAGCACCCGGAGGAAACCCATGCAGACATGGGGAGAACGTGCAAACTCCACACAGTCAGTGACCCAAGCCGGGAATCGAACCCGCATCCCTGGTGCAGTGATGCAGCAGTGCTAACCACTGTGCCACCATGCTGCCCCTGTTAATTCCCCTCGCGCTAAGGGGCAATTTTCCATGGTCAATCCACCTGACCCACACATCTTTGGAGTGAGAAGAAGAAACTGGAGCACCTGGAGGAAACCCGCACAGACACAGGGAGAGCATGCAAACTCCACACAGACAGTCACCAGAGGCCGGAATTGAACCCGGATCGCTGGCGCTGTGAGGCAGCAGTGCTAACCATTGTGTCACCTTGGGGATTGAGGCTGACTAGTTGTGATGTAGGTTGAGGGATAAATATTGGCCTTTTGTTCCAAACTACTGCCACAGGATTCTTTACACCCATCAGAGGGGTTTGGTCAACGTCTCATCTGAAAGACGGCACCTCCAACAGTGCAGCACTCCCTCAGTACTGCTCTAAGTGTTAGCCTGAATTACACACTCAAGTCCCTTTAGGGGCTTGAATCATGATTTGGAGATGCTTGAATCCCCAATCTTTGGATTCAGAGGCCAAGTATGAACTGATCCATGGCTGACAACAACAGTGTTTGGAGGGAAAGTTTGAAAGATAAATACTTGTGCTTCAATAAACACAAAACAACACTGCTTACTTTATTGTCCAAAATGCTCATCAACAATGACTGCAGAGAAATTCAAATGAAACACTTCAGACAGCAACTGTTTAAATGAACTGAAACCCTTTCAAAGGGAGACTAGATCGTTTGCTCACAGACCACGCAGTGTTTACCGTCCGACAGAAGGTCCGACTCTAACATTTGCTTGTAAAGTATCACAGGGCCTTGACAAAGAGAGCAGCCTTCACTGGCAGATCAGAGTGTATGTTAATAGACCTTTGTGGAGAGAACGACTATAAAGTGACTTACCCAGTGAGCCTTGGAGTGGAAACTTAGAGCAATAAGTGCAAGGAGCTTGTAGATTTCAACAACATTAAGACCAACCAATCCTCTGCCTGTCACTTCCACCAGATCAAACTTCTTCAAAAAGGTTCCCACCCCCACTGCCTTGCCTCTGAACTCATCCTCAAATCTCTTGT
The DNA here is from genome assembly GCF_964213995.1 of Mustelus asterias. NCBI lineage: Eukaryota > Metazoa > Chordata > Chondrichthyes > Carcharhiniformes > Triakidae > Mustelus > Mustelus asterias. The sequence goes on along the minus strand of NC_135815.1, from coordinate 86,338,642 downwards.
CCTGTTGAGAATTCATCTCATCTAAGAGACCTACTTCCTGCTCCCTTGATCCGATTCCCATTAAACTGCTGACCAGCCAACTTCCCCTCCAAGATCCCATGTTAGCCATTATCTTAATCCTCTCTCCTCAGGTGCTGTCCCTCTCTCCTTTAAACCTGTCACCAACCCACTCCTCAAAAAAGAAACCTTTGACCCCCTCTCTGCTTGCAAACTACACCCATCTCCGTCAGCTCTGACAAAGGGTCATCCAGACCCTCACCGTTGGCTGTATTCTCTCCACAAGGTCTGCGGTCAGACTTGCTGAGATTTTCCAGCATTCTGTTTTTGTTTCAGATTCCGACATCTGCAGTATTTTGCTCTTACACCCATCTCCATCCTGCTTTTCGTTGCCAAAGTTCTTGAGCATGCTGTCAACCCAAACCATGCTGATCTTTCCCAGAAATCCATGCTTTAATCTGTTCAAACAGCTTTCCACTCCTGCCACAGGACAGGACGATCTCCTGGCAAAGTCACCATTGGCATCCCATGTGACTGTTCCAACAGGTAAACTAGCCCTCCTCATCCTTCTTGACCTGACTTTATTCTCTTCCAATGCCTGGTTACCATTGCCCAGCTGGATGGGACTGCTCACTTGGTTCCATGCTTAGCCACGGCTAAGCAAGGAATTTGAGGATAAGGACAAAAACAAAGGACAAAAATTGTTGCTCCCAGAGTACCAGCACTTCATGCAAACCACTTGCCTCTACAGAACTTCAAATCATTCAGAGTTTGTTAGATTGCCTCCAAAAAAAGTTGGATAGAATTTGCAGATTTGCAAATTGCAAAGACCAGTGGCACACAAGATTGGAAATCTTTTAAAGATCAAAGGGTCACTAAAGTAAAAGAGCAAAGGTAAATGAAGAAAACTAGCGCAAAATATAAAAATGGACAGTAAAAGCTTCTAAGTGTACATAAAAAGGAAGAGAGTAGCTAAAGTGAATGTTAGTCCCTTGGAAAATGAGGCTGGGACATTAATAATGAGGAATGTAGAAATGACAGACACTAAATCAATATAGTTCCTCAGTTTTCACAGTCGAGGACATAAGTATTATCCCATTAGTTACAGAAAATGCAGAGATTGTAGAAAGGGAGGAACTTGGAACCATCACCGTCACTTGGGACAAAGTACTGAGGAAACTATTGGGATTAAAGGCAGGCAAGTCCCCAGGGCCTGATGGCCTACATCCTAGGGTCCGAAAGGAAATAGCATTGGAGATAGTGGATCCATTGGTTACAATGTTCCAAAATTCCCTGGATGTGGGAATGGTTAAGGTGGATTGGAAAAATGCTAATATAACGCCTTTTTTCAAAAAAGGAGGGAGGCAAATGTAGGAAACTATAGGCAAATTAGTTTAATATCTGTTGGGAAATTGTTAGAACCCATTTTAAAGGAAATAATAAGAGGACATCTAGAAAGTTAAAATGCAATCCATCAGAGTCAGCATGGTTCGATGAAGGGTAAATCATGTTTGACCAATTTGCGAGTTCAAAGGTGTAGAAAGCAGGGTGGATAATGGAGATCCTGTAGATGTAGTACATCTGGACTTCCAGAAGACATTTGATAAGGTGCCACACAAAAGGTTAATACAGAAGGTTAGTTCACAGGATTAGGGATAGCTTGGTTAGAGGATTGGCTAGACAACAGAAAGGGCAGAAACGGAATAAATGGATCTCTCTCAGGTTGGTAAGATGTAACTATTGGGGTGCCACAGCGTTCAGCCCTCTGGCCAGAACTATTTACAATCTATATTGCAGAGGACATTAAAACAGATGGGATAGTAAGTTGCAATAATGAAATATGAAATTTACAAATGGATAGGGATAGGTTAAGTGAACAGGACAAAATTTGACAGATTTGAACATGGCTAAGTGTGAGATTATTCATTTTGGTAGAAAAAATGCAAAGGCAAATGATCTAAATGCAGAGAAACTTTGTAATGCTTGTGTGCAGAGGGATCTGGGTGTTCTTGTGCATGAATCGCAAAAAACTAGTATGCAGGTAATAAGGAAGGTAAAGTATTGAGAGCTAAAGGAAATATAATATACAAGTGTTGCTGTTACTGTACAAAGCATTAATGAGACTGCACTTAGAATATTGTGTACAGTTTTGGTCCCCTTACTCGAGGGGGGGATGTAGTTACAGTGGAGGTGGTCGAGAGGTGGTTCACTGGATTGATTCCTGAGATGAGGGATTTGACTGACAGAGATTGAGCAGTTTAGGCCTATACTCCATGTGGTTTTGAAGAATGAGGGGAGATCTAATTGAGGTGTAGGAGGGGGATTGACAAAGTAGACATGGAGAGGATGTTTCCTTGTGTAGGGCAATGTAAAACAAGCGGTCATGGGATAAAGAGGTGGCAGATTTAAAACTGAGGTGGTGAGGAGAAATTACTCCAAAGGGTCATGGGTTTGTGGAATTCACCACCCCAGCTAGCAGTGAATGCCAAGACTGAGTAAACTTAAGGAAGAGGTGAACAGATTTTTAATTAGTATGGGTTTGAGGGCTAGGGTGAACGGACAGGTGAGTGAAGTGGAGACCAAGATGAGATCAGCTATGATCATAATGAATGGCGGAGCAGACTGGAGGGGCTGAATGGCCTCCTCGTTATGATTATGATCGTAAGCAGAGCAGGACTGTCTGCAACTTTGGTGTCATGTTTGACAAAGATGTCTTTATGGCCACACATCTAGGTCACTGTCTGTGCGGAGTTTGCACATTCTCCCCGTGTCTGCATGGGTTTCCTCCCACGCTCCAAAAAAATGTGCGGGTTAGGTGAATTGGCTAGGCTAAATTGCCCCTTAGTGTCGGGGGACTAGCCAAGGTAAATGCATGGGGATAGGGACTGGGTGGGATTGTGGTCAGCACAGGCTCAATGGGCCGAATGACCTCCTTCTGCACTGTAGGATTCTAATGACTTACTAAAGGCCAAGCTGGAAATGGCAGCCTTGTAGCTCCCACATTGGAGGTTGATAATTGGCAAGAGGAGCATGGGAGTGGCATCAAGATACTCTTCCAAAGCCAGATTGTCTCCTGCTAGTTGAGGTCAGCCAAAGTATCTCAGAAAACCCCATGTCTAAGTTACCACACAAAGGGGCCATGCAGCTCTACAAGTCTATTGGTACTGCTGTTTACCCATCACGCAAAAGGAATATTTATGATTAAGTTTTAACTACCCCCTTTCCATATCCTTTCATCCACAAATCACCGATTGTGAATGTTGAAGGGTTTCCTTCTTCAAATCCCAAATCTGGAAGAAAATTTCACAGCTACACAATTCCAAGTAAGTCGTCTCACAACACCAGGTTAAAGTCCAACAGGTTTATTTGGTAGCACAAGCTTTCGGAGCACTGTTTCTTGAAGGAGCAGCACTCTGAAAGCTTATGCTACCAAATAAACCTGTTGGACTTTAACCTGGTGTTGAGAGACTACTTACTGTGCCCACCCCAGTCCAATGCTGGCAATTCCACACCACGCAATTCCAAGACATTTCTCCTGCCCTCTGTGCCAAATCACTAACATTTAATCTCATCTCAGCAGGGAATGAGCAGTGGGACAGCCAGCGACCTACCAGAAAATTAATATATGCTTTATTAAAAACATTGGCCCCAGTCTGCAAGTGTTACAAGACCATGGGTCACATGTACTCTAGAGTTTGGTGCCCCATTCCTTCCCTGCACGGTATGCGCTGTATAAGTTTTGCTCACTTTCCCTTCTGACGCTGACACTCTACAACACTAGATGGCAGCATTTGGTTGATTTACACAAGACTTGACAAGAGTTCACGCAAAATACATCGGACTGAGATTACAACCAGTCTGAAACAAAACCTGCAGGAGGTTCCCCCATGATGAAATAACATTGAAAACAGCGTGGCATTTTTTTGTTAAAGTAACAGTGGCTTACCTCTGTACAATTCATGGTGATGGGGGGGGGGGGGGGGAGGAGCGGGGCGCGGAAGAAGAATGTAACAGGCCAATGAACGTCCAGTTCTGGACAGGACAATCACTTGAGTTGCAGTTGAAAGAAAAAGTGCATTGGAGGAAGGGAAAATGAAAAGACAAGTTTAAAGGGGCTGGATAATCTCAAACGCCTAGGTTAACTACTATTGGGTTTACAGCAAAAAGGCAGTGTGTTCCAACAGGGCTAAAGAGCCTCTTTATATCTGTAATCATGAAAGATTTTAAGCTCTCTGCTTCAAAGATGCTTAAAGAGACTAAGAAGCAACTAACACTGCCAATGGAACAAATAATATACCTAGTAAGCATCATGTAGATAAATAGTCCGAGGTCACTTCCCAACCAACCCAAGAACAGCTTCTTCCCTGTTGCCAGTCTTTTGATGGACCTACCTTAAGCTGATCTTTCGCTACACCCTCGCTATGAGTAACACCACATTCTGCACCTTCTCCTTTCCATCTCCTCTAATATGCTCTATAAATGGTATGTTTTGTCTGTATACACTTTTTACTATGCTAATACATGGGGCAATAATAGATTTGTGAAATAAAAGCAGAATTATACTCGGATATCACAATGACTACTAGTTGTGGTCATTGGACAAAACATTTTCTCCTCTGTGGCTTCAAGCATCGTGGTTGACTGCGTTCAACTAATGGAACGCAAACCGCAGAGAGGTGCAACAACCACGGACTGGAAGAGCAAGTATAAGAGACATTTGGGGCTCCTTGGTTGGGGGGGCAGTCAGTGCAGGCTCGATGGGCCGGGTGGCCTCCTCCTGCACTGCAGGGGTTCTATGATTCTACAGTCTCACCAAAACAGGTAGCTCTTAACTACCCTCTGATGTGACCTAGAGAACCAGAACAGGAACACTCCAAAAGAAAAGCCCACCACATCCTCTGGACAATGCAATCAGCAGCCACAAGCCCCAAGAATGAATTTTGAGACTAGCACAATGTTTACAGAAGGAAACCAGGCAACCCAAGGGGACAGCACATGTTGATATAGGAAATCTTCATTCGACTTGCCCGGTCCACTGAAGAACTGCCCATCATTGGCATGGGTTTTGATGACCCATAGACTTGCAGCCTATTAGAAATATATAAATGATCATGTGCAAGCCTCATCACAGGGCAACCTCGTTATTGTGCCTAATGCCCAAAGACTAATGACTAGTCATCTAACAATGTGTATTTATGTAGCACACCAAGGTTCTTCACAGAAGCATTATATAGCAGGAACCACATAAGGGGACATTAGGTCAGATGACCAAAAGCTTGGTCAAAGAGGGAGGTTTTTAAAAGGAGTGCCCTAAAGGAGTAAAGTGAGGTAGAGGTGGAAGAGTGCGGGGAGGGAATTCCAGAGCTTGGGGTCTAGGCATCTTGAGGTACAATCGTCAATGGTGGAATGATTAAAATTGGGGACATACAGGGGGCCAAAACAAAAATGAAAAATAAAGTCACGCAACAGTTTCAAGGAGAATAGGAATAAAATGTCATAACATTGACAGGAGGAATAGCAATGGAATTTTCACCTCAAACCCTTGGCAGGCAACCAGTCATTACATAATTTTTACCAATTGGATGAGTACAAGTCGTCTCGATTGCTGTTCACATTCAGTGGCATCTTAACTGGGATCATAGTTCAGTAATGATATACATAATAAACATACACAGGCATGACTTAACAAAAATCATGAATTTATGGACAAAATTGGAGATGACAATCTCAAAAACCCCCAGACAACAGAAATGGAATGTACCTTGATAAATTAGTGGCCTTAACCATAAAATGACTCCCAAATTGTTGCTCAGTCAACCTCTGATTTACAGCAGCACGGAAACCAACCCAGCAAACTGACGTCAAACAGATTAAATGGAGGGGAAATTTGGAAAACGGTACCATAGATTAGCAATGAGAAGCATTTAAAGTGGAGACAGGAAAGGGCTCAAACCAAACATATTTCAGAAAAGAGAAAGGTCTTTAAAAAAAAGGCTTGACAATAAGGAGCTGGTCAAGACTCAGGGTGGAGCCACAGGGATGAGGCAGTGACGTCTGCAATATAGAGAGAAAGAGAGACACAGACAGGCTGGCAAAGATATTAGACATTACCTCAGCTCTCATAGAACAGACAATCGAAATGGGCAATTGCAATTATTACAGAATGCAGGAGGCGAGAAGGACAGAAAAAGGCAAAAAACAGATGTGACTGGATTAATTGCCAACGTAGCTGATGCCATAATGTCACACTGAGGTCAAAGAATCGAGCAAATCCCAATCCAATCAGTGCTCCTCCAAACGCTTCTAGTTTTGACATTAGTTTTGCCGTCTACAGCTGCAAGAGGCTCACTTGTTCTCTGAAGTGTATCTTCCGTTGCATAAAAAAAGAGATTTCAAAATTTTCATTTCCAGCCAGCATGCACTGAAAGGAAGAAATACGTGCAGCTAGGTTCAGTACATGCCTCAGTGATTTACAGTCAATTAGGTGCTTCCATAGCACCAAGTCCAACCGTCAGGGAGGATTGTCAGTAACCAGTTTTCATACAGCAATGAGATAGGTTACCAGCAAAGCAAGAAGCACCCACACCACCACCCTCCCGTCAACCTGGGGTGGGGCAGCACAGTGGTTAGCACTGCTGCCTCCCGAGGACCCAGGTTCAATTCCCGGTTTGGGTCACTGTCTGTGCGGAGTCTGCACGTTCTCCCCCGTGTCTGCGTGGGTTTCCTCCGGGTGCTCCGGTTTCCTCCCACAGTCCAAAGATGTGCCCGTTAGGCCATGCTAAATTCTCTATGTACCCCAACAGGCATTCGGACTGTGGCGACTGGGGGATTTTCACAGCAACTTCATTGCAGTGTTAATATGTCTACTTGTGACACTAATAAATAAACTTTAACTTTGAGCTCAGTGGGTAGCATAATTGCAGAGGTCAAAAAGGTCATGGGTTCAAGTCCCACTGCAAATCCTTTCATTTGCTCTTTTCATAACTCGCTGTATCAGCAAATCATCCTCGCTCCCTTACAAAACACTCCCATCCAATCTCCGTAGATACATTAGACCGAACAGGCCTGTGTGGCATTTGCAGCTAATCTTTAACCTGTCCCAAAATGGATCAGTGAATTCGACAGTACCAGGTGCCAAAACAACCAAACACTTCGGGAGGCAGACATTAAACTAGGTGGACGCCTTAGGGCACCACTTTTTTTTTGAAGACAGCAAGGCAGTTATCTCCTGCGTCTCTTCCAATATTTACATCTCAATCCCAAAAAATATTGCCATCGTCACATTGCTGCTCGCCAGGGTTGGCTGTGCACAAATTGGGGGCATCTTTCCTACATGACAGTGATGACAGTGTCTGTAAAACATCCGGTAATCAGGAAAAGTGTTACATCAACAAAACACAAGCCTTCCTTCTGCTTTCTTCAGCAATGATATTGTCTCTGCCTCTGGGTGCTGCAAGTGTAATTCTATTGTACGTACAAACCTTGCTGCCTGCACCAGACTCGAGCGGCTGAATAGCCCACTCCTGTCCCTACATGTCACCTCAATACTTTTTTTAAAAAGTCAGCTGCTGCTTATATTGGAACAAAACGCAACTGCAATCTTCAGCTCAAGGTGTGCAGAATTACAATTCAATGGAATAAGATTCAGCAGCCAGTAACAGGATTTTCTTGTCTTTAGATATAACAGGAGATATTTTGCACGGAGGTATCGATTATATATATTAAACAAAGCCCAGGCACAGCTGCACAAGAGACTTTTCTTTACGCACAGAAGTCTCCGGCACGGTGTGACAGCTGCAGATTCCACACACCGCCCCAAAGCTGCATTCTTGTTGCAATGAAAGACACTTGCACGTTTTTTTCCCCCTCCAAGGCACTCTGCACCTACCCTGAGCTCATTGTATTGCCGCAGGGGGCTCAGAGCTAAAACAGCTCCACAAACTCTCCATTCCTTTTAACGGTGGTCAGAACTCCATCACCCCCACACCCCCCAAACCGGTCACATTCAGTGTCCACCCCCGCTGCCTGGATGTTCAACTGAAAATCCCTCAACCCGGCTCGTTATCACAGAGGTGTGAGGTGAGTTGCAGCGCAGTGTCCCACACTAACCACCCACCCTTCTATCATCACTCTGCCCCAGAAGTGGTACACTGTTTCATTTTAAATTCTTGAGAGAAAAGGGAGGGGGGTGGAAGGAGGCAGTAGTGAGTGAGGGCTGGAGAAAGCAAGGGAAACCAACATGCCTATTCATCTGCAGCCCCCGTCCACACCCACCTTTTCCTAGTTATGTGATTGAATGACCCCCAGACTGTAAAATGGCCTTTTCCCATTCCCCCCTCCGTCCCCCCAATACCAACACGTTTGCAATTCCAACAACATAGTCATTTTTAAAAATTCTGCAGCCCTTTATGATTATTCTCAGCTTTGCAGAGTGCGTTCAAAGACATCAATCCATTCCTGCAGGCTGGGGAAACTATCCGGGAGGGATCACAATCAGACAGGTGCAATGCGGCAATAATATAACACATTAAATCTGACCAGGATTTAACACGCACCAAATTCCACCCCCCAACAATCCGACCAGCTTTTTCCACAAACTGCATTCCCAAAATCCGCAGTTGGATTTCTCCCAATTCTGTGTAGAATGTGGAATTATTTTACCTCCAGCATTCTCCCTTATTCACGCCCTGGGATGGGACCACCAGTAACTTATTAGAAGCAGCAACCAGTCTCAACAGTAACCCAAGCAAGCTGACCTAGCCACACCCTTTCCCAGAACAATGCGAGGGGGGGAGAGAATACAGTCTGACAAAAGGCGCAAGAAATTTTCAAATCAATCAAGTTAAAAATGCACACAGCTGGGGTTTGTGTGTGACCATACCTGTGGCTGCTATTACACCCGGCATTCTCCAGTGTTTTACTCTTCCAAATGTGAAAGAAATCTTCGCTTTGTATCACACAGCCTTGTGCTAGATAGAGGGAGAAGAGGCTGACTGCTGTGCACTCCAGCTTAACGTTATCTAGTCCAGTTAATTAAAAACCCAATCGATCAGTGCTCCCCTTGTCCTCTCCTGCAAGGCAAACTGAATGCACATTGCCACACAGTTTCCCGCAGTGCAATGAAATCTGCTTCCCCCACACTCCTCTCAGCTGTCGACTGGGGCAGGCTTTACTCAGAGAAATCTCGCAGGGTTAGAGGGGGGTGGATTTGCACCACATTCCTGTATCTTTGGCAGACGAGAGAGGGCGGGGTAAGATTAAAAAGTGACAGCTCGTCATGTGACCTATTTGGGGGCTCTGCTCAAGGGGGAAGAAGCCAATCACAAGCCACCAGCTGTGCAAAGTCTATGAACATTAAAGAAAAAAAAACCTCAGCCCCTCTCCCACCAGACACTGTCCAGGAAAGTAAATCCCTACAATCCTGCTCAGAAACAAATCCAAAATGAGCAAGTTACAGACAAAATGGTCTCAAAATAACACTCGTGCTTTTATGGTGATTTTATTTCCATCTTGAAGTTAAACCCCCCCCCCCACCACTTTCTGCATCCCGGTTCCTCACATCTTATCTGCCACATCAACCCCGCCTACTCCAAAGAGCAGGGACCACGGCTTATCCTTTCCTCAGCCCCACCAAGGGAGCAAAGGCCACGGGCAGTGTCCACTGGGCAGCTTGGTGGCAGAGTGGGTTAGCACTGCTGCCTCAGCACCAGGAACCCAGGTTCAATCCCCGGCTTGGGTCACCGTCTGTGCGAAGTCTGCACGGGCTTCCTCCCCCAGTCCGAGATGTGCTGGTTAAGCGCATTGGCCATGCTAAATTCTCCCTCAGTGTATCCGAACAGGCGCTGGAGTGTGGCGGCTAGGGGATTTTCACCACAGTAACTTCATTGCAGTGTTAATGTAAGCCTACTTGTGACACAAATAGACTTCTAGAAAAAGACTTAACTCAGCCCCAACCATAGATTGAACCGTGGTCAACACTGCCACAGCTGCTCGCTGGGTTAAGCGTGCCAAGGCCTCTAGGCAGCCACAGTAATGGAACTGGTTGAAGGTAGATCAACTCAGAGACCAGTAGCTGTGTTTAGTCTCTCAGCGCCACACCTCAGGAAGAGGATACTGGCTTCAGAAGGTGCGTCATGTAGGTTCACCAATGATACCAGACTAAAACAGGGTTAGATTACAAGGGCAGGTTGCACACAGATTTTTTTTCATCCCTCGACTTTAGAAGACTGATGGGTAATCTAATGGTGTTTAGATTTGACAAGAGAAATTATTCCCTCTGGTGGAACATTCCAGAACAAGGGGGCATAACGCTAAAGTTAGGGTCAGACCATTCAGGGCAATACCAGAAAGCACTCCTCCACACACAAGGTACTAGAAATCTACACCCCCCACCTCACGAGAATCAATTAAAAACTTCAAAACCAATCAAAATTGTGTTTTCGGGTACGAGGAATCATTGGACCCAGATTGCAAATGGCGTTAAGGCATCTGCCATGATCAAACTGAATGCCAGCTCAAGGAGCTGAATGGAGCTCCTGTTCCCATATCCCCAAGTCAAGCCTACTACAGGTGCTTCTGCTGTGTCCTCAACTTGCAACGTCAACCTCCATGCAGCGGAAAGCACCAAAAATCCTCTTCCCATCCCAGGTCCTGGCAATGAGCCTTCAGATGATCTGCGTTTCACCAAGGAAGCTGGAGCACCCAAGGGTGTAAAACGAGGCAAAGACAAACAAGCATCTGGACTTGACTTCCAAGATCAGAAACCCACAGAACATATTAATGGAGGCAAAAACAAGGGCACCTAACAGACTCATTCACCCATAGACTGATTAACCACAGAGATCCCATCCTCCCAATGCTGTGGCCAAGTCCAGCTTTGATTTACTGCCCTAACCCTCAGTTACATAGAACACCAGCCCAGAAACAGGCTATTTGGTACTACCCATGCCAGATTTAGCGGTAAAACTAATAAGCTACAGCTTAAGACCTTGCAAAACGAGAGGCCCTGAAATACGAAAAGAAACAGACTCAATCACAAGTTTTATCACACTCAGCTGTTAGGGACAGGACAGAATCCCCAAGATATATCATGAAGTTAGCCGAGACCCTGACTTTATGATTTTGGCATTAGGGTGAGCACAAGGTATTCCACTGCAGGTATGATTCAATTGACTCACGTGGAAGCTTTAATCAAATGCTTAAAGTTATAATTCCTAACAGCTCTAGCTATCTCTATAGTTCCAGATAAGCAGCACCCCATAAACATACAATCTTTCTTCAGAACCAGTTAGTACCAAAAACAGATATGCTCACTTGGAAGCTAGATTTAAACACTACTGGACAGAGATCCAGACAGACACTTGTCTTCTGACTCTCATACCACCATCTGCAGAGAAAGAGCCAATCCCAAACAGCAGAATCTCAAAGATTTATTTCCTGGCAGATTCCAGTCTCCAACCAGAGAGAGAGAAAAAGAGAGTCACTGCTCTCTTAACTCCAAGCTCAGATGCTGCTTGATTTCTCCTAAGCCTAGCTCCACCCAGTCACCTGATTTTCCTGTCAATCAACCCAATCAAGTCCTACTCTGTAAAACCCCAGGGGAATCCAAAATAACAGAACAGCATTCATCCAGATTAAAAGCAGCATTCTAGTAATTAGGAGCAATTATATCGCTGCAGTAACAATGTGGGGCTGCCGGATACAGACAAAATGGTACCGATAATAAAAAACTGTTAAACAGACCCTGCACAAGAAACAAAATACATTTCTTAAATACACAGCATCACAGTTGTTAATGGACTTTGCTCTAACATGCATATATATGGCTACACAGTCATAAGTTAACACATTTGTATAACTTGAAAATGCAAAACTTCTACCGTTTGGGTGGGGCGGCACGGTAGCACAGTGGTTAGCACTGCTGCTTCACAGCTCCAGGGTCCCGGGTTCGATTCCCGGCTCGGGTCACTGTCTGTGTGGAGTTTGCACATTCTCCTCATGTCTGCGTGGGTTTCCTCCGGGTGCTCTGGTTTCCTCCCACAGTCCAAAGATGTGCGGGTTAGGTTGATTGGCCAGGTTAAAAAAATTGCCCCTTAGAGTCTTGGGATGCGTAGGTTAGAGGAATTAGTGGGTAAAATATGTGGGGGTAGGGCCTGGGTGGGATTGTGGTCGGTGCAGATTCGATGGGCCAAATGGCCTCCTTCTGCACTGTAGGGTTTCTATGATTCTATGATTCTGATGCAAAGATATCCCGAAGATGTTAACCTCATTGGGGAAATAAAGCATTTCCATGCTTATATTAAAAGATACAAAAGTCTGAGGACACGTACCAACTGACTCAAGAACAGCTTCTTTCTAGCTGCCAGACTTTTGAATGGACCTACCTCGTATTGAGTTGAACTTCCTCTACACCCTAGCTATGACTAACACTACATTCTGCATCGTCTCCTTTCCTTCTCTATGAACGGTATGCTTTGTCTGTATAGTGTGCAAGAAATAATACATTTCACTGTGTACTAATACATGTGACAATAATAAATCAAAAAACATTTTGCAGATCCAGGACATTTAAGACACCAGTCATCATCCAAGATGGGATTCGATTGGCATTCCTGAATGTAGAAACTGTGGCTATTTCATCCTGAGTCACACAGTATTAAAGTGTTCAGGGCAAAGATCATAATTCTTTGACTGAAAACACCCAAGAACGAACCATGAACAATAAGGCGGCAAGAAAGAGCTCCCAGCTAACTTCTTCACTCATTATTTGAGATCAATGACTTTGCTTCCAAGAATCAACAAAAAAAAAGTTTTAAAATTTTAAACATTGTGGTTTGGGCATAGAAAGCAGAGATGATCAAGGCGGCATACGGCATGCTGGCCCTCATCTGTTGGGGTGTTGAGTGTAGGAATTGGAAAATCATGGTTGCAGCTGTGTCAGACTTTGGTTAGGCTGCATTTGAAGTATTGTATACAATTCTGGTCACCACACTAACGGGAGGACGTTGATGCATTGGAAAGGGTGCAGAAGTGATTTACCAGGATGTTGCCTGGTTTGGAGGATATGGGCCAAGAAGAAAGGTTGAACAAACTGATGGTTTTCATTGAGGCGTCAGAGGATGGGGGGAGTGGGGGGTAGGTGGACCTGATGGAGGTTTACAAGATTATATCAGGCTTGGATAGAGTGAATAGTCAGAGTCTTTTTCCTCCCCCAAGGTCAAAGGGTCAATTACATGGGGGCATAGATTGAAAGCAAGAAGGGGAAAGTTTAAAAGAGATGTAAGGGACACGTTTTTCACAGAGGGTGGCAAATGCCTGGAACGCACTACCAGAGGTGGTGAAAGCATATTCTATAATATTCAAGAGGCATCTGGATAGATACATGAATAGGCAGGAAATAAAGGGATATTGACCACAAAGAAAATATTAGATGAGAGAGGCATCTGTGTGGGCACAGACATGGTGGGCCGAAGGGCCTGTTCCTGTGCTGTGCAGAGATTAAATTGCATCACAACTTCCATTCAGTAAGCAGCTGATTTGAGACAGAGAAATCGAGTATGATTTAATTTGAAAGTGTCACATAAAGTATTTAGTAAGGTGGTAACTATTCCTTTCGAAGCCTTCACCTTTGAATATGAAGTTCTTATTTATATATTCAGTGTCCTTTGAGAACAATAATTTATTTTTAATTGGGGCGTCAGCATGTCACAATCTAGCCCTTGTTCCCTACTAGATCCTGAAGAATCGACATTCAAAAAGTGTCAATGAGCTGGGAGGCCTGGTGGTAATGTACACAAATCTTTAAAAGGCAGCAGGCCAAGTTGATAAGGCGGTTCAAAAAAACAAACATGTTTATCTGGGGTTATAGATAATGGAATAGAATATAAAAGCAAAGAGATTGTGCTAGAACTTCACACATCAGGAGTATTGTTAGCACCACACCTTAGGAATGCATCAGTCTTATAAAGGATAGCGGTGGTTTACTGGGATGTCAACATAGATGGGGAGAGGAGGGGTTGGAAAAGATTAGAGTGACCTAGAGGCTGGAGATGAAAGGTTGATGCTGGAGAGAGAGAGAAAACCTATTGCCTCTGCTGAAATGGGTTAATCACCAGAGGTTATAGATATAAAATCATTGGTAAAATATCTATGGGCAGCACGGTGGCACAGTGGTTAGCACTGCTGTCTCACAGCGCCAGGAACTGTGGTTCAATTCCAGCCTTGGGTCACTGTCTATGTGGGGTTTGGACATTCTCTCCATGTTTGTGTGGGTTTCCTCTAGATGCTCTGGTTTCCTCCCACAGTCCAAAGATGCGCTGGTTAGGTGGATTGGCTATGCTAAAATGACCCTAATGTCAGGGGGATTAGCAGGGTACATGAAGAGGGCCTGTGGGGGATTGTGGTTGGTACAGAATCAATGGGCCAAATGGTCTCCTTCTGCACTGTAGGGATTCTATGATCTAGAGGGACCCACTCAGTTGTTGGGATCTGGAACATAGAACATAGAACAGTACAGCACAGAACAGGCCCTTCGGCCCACGATGTTGTGCCGACCTTCATCTGAAACCAAGATCAAGCTATCCCACTCCCTATCATCCTGGTGTGCTCCATGTGCCTATCCAATAACCGCTTAAATGTTTCTAAAGTGTCTGACTCCACTATCACTGCAGGCAGTCCATTCCACACCCCAACCACTCTCTGCATAAAGAACCTACCTCTGATATCCGTCCTGTATCTCCCACCACGAACCCTATAGTTATGCCCCCTTGTAATAGCTCCATCCACCCGAGGAAATAGTCTTTGAACGTTTCCTTTGGAAGTTTCTAATAGGGGGAAAAAAAAGGTATTGAAGCCAATTTCGTCGATAATTTTTAGGAGGTTGGGCAGGTACTGGAGGATGAAGAGTTTACGAATGTAAAGTGGCCGTGTGGGACTAAGCATAAATCACTGTTTCCACAATCAGCATAGGCCGAATGGACTCCTGAACAGGTGTCCTGTTCTTTTCGCCCTCATGTTTTGTTGAGTTTCCCCTCAAATTCACCTCCACTACTCCTGCAGTAGAAACATTTTAACTGCCCTCTGCGTAAAGAAGTTCCTCCTGAATTCTTTACTGGATTTATTAGTAGCTATATTTAAGGCCTTTAGATTTTGCGCTCTCTCCTTCACAAATGGAGATTACACCACATCCGCCTCAAACACTCTTCTCATTTTAATGACCTTAATTGGAATACCCCTCAACACTCTTTTCTAGAGAAAGAGAGCCCCAACATCTTCGTTCTGGTATCATACTTGTGATTTTTGTACCTTCTCCAATGCCTCAATATCCTTTTCTAACATGGAGACCAGAATTGAGCAGAATGCTCCTAAATGTGGTTCCACACAGACCCTCTTTCAAAGTCAATCCCTCAACAAATAATTCCAGTGCTTTTTTAAATGACCTTACTAACCTGTGCTGCTACCTCCAGGTGATTTTAAAAAAATCTGTGCCATGAGATCAGTTTGCTCCTCGACCCATTTAGAGGATTATTTTCCAAAATGCACCTGCATAGATTTTCCAATTATACACCCATTCTGCAAGTTTACCTCTATTGTTGTGGATTTGGACAAGGTTTTCCATAGTATTACCTACTCACCCGCTCAATTTGAGATTGCCCACACATTTTTAAATTGTACTCCTGATGGGGCCCAGATTGTTTATGCAAACAT
This sequence comes from Mustelus asterias, assembly GCF_964213995.1. Classification (NCBI taxonomy): domain Eukaryota; kingdom Metazoa; phylum Chordata; class Chondrichthyes; order Carcharhiniformes; family Triakidae; genus Mustelus; species Mustelus asterias. Next base: position 86,322,940 of record NC_135815.1, on the reverse strand, counting down.
TGAACAAGGTGGTCCCAATGTCAATCCTTGTGGAATACCAATTGCAACCTTTGACTAACCCGAGTAGGCACCCTTAACTTTAACGCATCCTCACTCTTTTGTAACCAGCTTGTTATCCATTCTGCTGTTCGTCTTAACCCCACATGCACTGACCTTGGTCATAAACTTTCTATGCAGTACTTTTTTGAAAGCGCTTTTGAAAATTTAAGCATTACAGCCAATGCATCACCCTTGTTCATCCTGTTACTCTGTCAAAAAGGATACCCTTCCCTTTAGAAATCCATGGCTGGCTACACTTACATTTTCAGATTCTGATATTTTCCCATTCTATCTTTCAGTAAAGATTCCATTATCTTTTCTGCCGCTGACGTTCATTCATCTGTCCATAGTTCCCCGAATTTGTTCTAATCTCAGGAATCACATTAGTTGCCTGTGAAATCTCTGGCTTTACTCCTTGTTCAGAATTCATTTATACACACACACACACAACAGCCAGGTCTGCTATCTCATCACTATTTTTAATTACGCACTGGTACAATCCACCCAGATGAGGGCTTTCATCCCTTCAATTTGATTAGCCTCTAATTGATCACCTCCCCACCTCTTGCACCGAGTTGTTGTGTATCCACCCTATACCGTATCCCCAGTAAACAGGGGCAGTCATTCAATTCTTTCGCAGTCAGTTGCCAGGAGTCCGTCTTGTGGATCTTTTAATGACCCTATCCCGATCTTTCTTTCATTAATTATCTGCATCGCACAACTTTTTTACACTCATAGATTTAATTTCACACGCCCTTTGTTTTCCAGTTTAAAAAAGAACAATGCCTATTGTAATAAGCCCCCAGAGGCAGAAGTCCCTTCACCAAAATCCCTTTATTTACAAGTCTAACAGCAGCATAGAGTGCTTTCCGTTAGCAGTCTGCACTAGGAGTGCCAGAGAAACTGGCACGCCTGGTTAAGTACAAAGCAAGAGGCTCCCCGATTGGCCCATCAATTTGGGGAGTTCATTTTCTAACAGGCTACCTCCACTGCCTGATTAAAGTCATTACACCTATGCATGCCTTCATTTGGAGTTTCAAACTTACCCATGTCTCGTCATCCATGGCATTTCTCTGTTAGAAAGTTGCTTTTATTTTCCAAGCAAGAGCTTTCTCCATAACTCATTATTCCTTATTTACACTGGTCTAAAATCTGTCAAAATCCAGTTACCCTTCCCCAATTCCATTCTCATTGCCTCAAAATTAGCCTTCCTCACCTGCCCAATTCCAACCCCTTCACATCCATTATCTTGGTCTTTGCTTGCATATATGTTTTATTTTAAGCATTGTTTTATGATTATGGTCGAGATGCTCCCATTTGTTTATGTTTCCTAGCATGTTTAATTTCCCATTACTAGATCCAGTGATTCCTCTTTGTTGGACTTTGTGCATAATTGCAAGAGTGCCATCCTCAAAGCACCGCAAGACCCTCTTGCCATTCCCCCATCTTCTCTTGCCAGTTTCCACTGAAATCTTCATTATTCCATGCCAAAGGAGTCTACAGGACACAGTGGAGGAAAGTGGCTCTCTGGCTGCTAACCATTTACTGATGTAGATGCTCATGTCACATCTCTGCTACAGGCCCCAAAAGTAGCACAGCATGATCCAACACCACTTAAATAGACGTGATATATTAAGCCAGCCACAAGTTTTGACTCATTTTTTGAGTCAGTCTAACACAACTTTGTATTTATAGAATGCCTCTCATGACCTCAGCACGTCCCAAAGTACTTCACAGCCAAAATCTTGCACCTTTGTTCGCGGCTGGGATTTTTCGGTGCCATTGGCTGGAAGTCAATTGTTCCATAGTAGTTCGCAACAGGCCCTGCCACGGACAAGACCGGAGGATCCTGCCCATAGTCACCATTGTAATGTAGGAAATGCAGCATCAATTTAATTTATTAGTCACCAGTAGGCTTACATTCACAGACTGCAATGAAGTTACTGTGAAAACTCCCTAGTCGCCACACTCAGGTACACGGAGGGAGAATTTACCATGGCCAATGTACCTAACCTGCACATCTTTGGACTGTGGGAGCAAATCGGAGAAAACGTACACAGACACGGGGAGAATGCGCAGACTCCACGCAGCCAGTGACCCAAGCCGGGAATCCAACCCAGGTCCCTGGCGCTGTGGGACAGCAACATTTGAACACAGCATGCTCCCCACAAACCGCAATGAGATAATGGACAGTTTAACCTTCTTGTGGTATTGGCTGAACGATTAATATTGCAACATCAGTGCCATAACTTCAGTTATCAATTGGCCGGGGCACCAGGACAATTACTGGGTCTTTGAATAGTGCCATGTGATCCTTCGTATCAGTAAGTGGGCAAACGGTACCTTAGCTTCCTGTCTGATCTGCACTACCTCAGTGCACTGGAATGTCAGCCTAGATTTTGTGCTCAAGTCTCTGGACTAAAACATCCTACTTTCTGACTCAGACGGAGGGATACCAGAGAACCAAGGTGGGCACAAAAAAAGAGACACAAATGAGCACATCTAACATCCATTATAAAATGTCTGCCACTGTTCTGAAAAGAAGAAATTTATTGCCAGGTACAATCACATTTCACTAATCGCCCAAAACGCACTCATTACCTTTATTGATGAGTGACTGAGCCTGTGGTGCTGTGGTTATGGAGTAAAGCTGCCAGCATGCATCGAATGGCCTCCTGGCCCACAGCAAGCCTAGGTGTTTCCCCTTACTGGCTACAGCCTGCTGCATGACATCAAAACAACTGGAGACTATCACCACCACCAGCCACCGGTTTCAGAGCAATAGAAATACCACTTTCATAAAGATTAAGGCAAGTTCATTACATGGGATCGGAATCCACACAGAGCCATATTCTGATTCAGTCTAAGCGCGAACCAGTCAGTTCGGTGACAATGAGACTACAATCTACACAGGCGCACACAAAAAGGGTCCTTCACTTGTCCAAAAAACACAAGCAAGTCCAAATACTTGGCAACTCGATTCTAATGGGTGAACAAAAACAGCATTTTGGACATAGATCACAGGTTTTTGAAGATTTTGGATTATCAGTAAGGAAACAAGATATCTAAATCTTAATATTCAGGTTTTTTAATATAAATTGTGCACATGGAGATGGATACTTTCCCATTTCAGGTATGCCCCTGTCAGCAAACTCTCCCAGGGTAGATAAAGCGAGGGTTAGATGTAGAGTACAGCTCCCCCTACACTCCCCCATCAGTATATAATCCCGGATATTAAAGATATAGAATCCGTACAATGCAGAGGGGTCATTTGGCCCATCCAACCTGAACCAACTCAACTAAAGATCTTACCCACACCCCCCAACCCCCACCCTATTCCTGTAACCCTGTGCATTTACCATGACTAAGCCACCCAACCTGCACATCTTTGGACTGTGGGAGGAAACCGGAGCACCCAGAGGAAACCCACACAGACACGGGGAGAACGTGCGAACTCCACACAGACAGTGACCCAAGCTGGGAATTGAACCTCGGTCCCTGGTGCTGTGAAGCAGCAGTGCTAACCACTGTGCCACCATGCTGTCCTCTGCTGATGTAAAAAGATCACTCCTGTCACCCATCCTCCACCAGCCAACAAATCTAGTCATAACATTGCCAATTTGTGTCAGTTTCCCTATGCAGTGGGACTCGTGCTCACTGGGAATTGGACTGATGCCATCCAACTCATTTTACAGATAACCTCACAGCTACGAGACAGAAGGAATTTTCATCCAGTGTGCTGGTTTGACCTCAGGACCCAGAGGTGAAAGGTCTCGCCCATGCTGACACATCTCTCACATCCACCCCAAAACAAATCTAACTCTCACCTTTGCCTGGAATGGCTTCCTCCTGGAGCCCATTCAACTGCTCCAATTTTCCATTGAGCACCTCTTGGTCCTCAGAATTCCCGTGGATTCCAGAAATCTGACCATTCTTCTGAACAGGCTGTTGGAACAGGGGGAAGTTCACTTGAGGTTAGCACATAAATAAATGCATACACACCTTCCTCCTCCCCTCTCTCTCAGGAGGGGAGATCATGTCATACAAAATGGTGCACTCAGTGTTCCCATCACCTGGAGAGGTCAGAGTGTACCTTCCCAGATTCACCCCTACCCCCGCTGCCCACTCTCCCCACCCCACAGTTGGCCTGGTTTTTAACCTGGTGTTTCACCCCTCTCAGTGGATCTCACGGTTTGGGGAGGAGAGTCGATATGTACAAAATGACACTGGGGCTTAGAAAGTTAAAAACTGGGAGGGCAAGTTCCATAAACATGGCTTGAATTTGATCAAAGTATAAAATATTAAAAATAAAAGGATTTGATAAAGAGTAGTCCAGAGAGAAACTATTTTCTCAAAAAGTGGAAATGAAAAACGTTAGGCAGGATGATCTTAAAATAACAGAGGGCAATCAGGAAAGATAATTTCACATGAAGTGCAGTGAAAATCTAGAACGCTTCCCCCCCCCCCCAGAAGGTTGTGTAATTTTAGATACAGAATGAAGGCCAGTAAATGGAATTGATGTACAAATTGATCTTTTATTCGTTTGAGAGACATGGGCATCGCTAGCTGGCCAGCATTTATTGCCCATCCCTAGTTGCCAGAGGGCAGTTGAGAGTCAACCACATTGCTGTGGCTCTGGAGTCACATGTAGGCCAGACCAGGCAAGGACGGCAGATTTCCTTCGCCAAAGGAACATTAGTGAACCAGATGGGTTTTTCCGACAATTGGCAATGGTTTCATGGTCATCAGCAGATTCTTACTTCCAGATTTTTTTTTACTGAGTTCAAATTCCACCATCTGTCGTGGCGGGATTCGAACCCGGATCCCCAGAACATTAGCCAAGTTTCTGGATTAATAATTGAGTGATAATACCACTAGGCCATCGCCTCCCATGATCATGATTTAAATGAGTGCTGGAGTAGGACTGAGGGGCAGAATGGACTCTTCCTATTGTGCTTCTAGAGAGCGGATTGTGGGATTAATTGCTCGACAGGCCAAATGGTGTCCTTTTGTGCAGATTCTCATTTAGACTTTGGCAGTGCATTCAATAAGTGGCCAAACAGGTCGAGGATCGATCTGCAAATCCTTTCAACGCAGGTAGTAAAAAAGAGCAAGAGAGATTGCTGGTCGGCTATGTGCTGGATAGGAGTCTCTACCCTCATGAGCCATAGCTCCAGGAGTACAACAATGCAGATAAAGGGACTTTTGCCACAGTAACTCTGGTCCCATGAACTGTAACAGAAAAACTGTGGGAGGCTCAGAAAATCCAGGCAGTTGGAATTCCAAGTCTGTCAACCAAAATCCAACCTGAACAATCACCCAATTGGTATGGAATCCAATATAAAACAATGAAAGCAACATGCAAGGGATTACACAAACTCTAATATATTCCCACTGAATTTAAATCTTCAACAATAGGCAGAAACTAGATATCAGTCCTTTATGCAGTTATGCAAGTTGAGGCCTCATTTAATCATGCACATATAGCTAGAGCAATGTCCACCGTTTTCTTTGCAAGAACCAAGTCTCGGGTTTGCTTCAGTAACTTTGTCCTTCAATCGTTCACGTGGTGCAGTTAAAACCCAGCAGTGCTGCTTTAATTCTTGAATCCCCCTCTCCCCAAAATAAAAAAAAAGGGGGCCACAGATTATCTCTTTGATGTGTTAGCACTAACAGAAGCCCCTTTGTAGATAGAGCCCAGAACTCGGAGGGGTAGGGCTGCAGCTGGTGAGATCAAGACTCAAAACATCCACTCAGAGCAGGAAGACACACACAGTCAGCAACCTGGCGACTGTGGCACCACCCATTGTTTAGGTGGGTTTTAAGACAGAGCACGAAGCAAAATCCTCAGGGACCACTGGACTTTTTGAGTGCCTGATTTAACAAGGGGAAGATTTCATTTTAAGTGCAGGAATATGCAGACATCCAGACTCCTGATTATTGATAAGATTGCAAGCAGTGAATGTGCCAATCTGTCTCAAAGGCACCCAGGACATTTCGACTCCTGCACTGATACGTGAGAAATGGCCGCTGAGCATCACTCTATTTGATAAGCTGGGAAAGACAAAGATGGTAAATGTCTTGCAGAAACCATTGCATTGTTTGAGGGCAACGCTGGATAAATATTTGAAACGAGTAATGATCTGGATCTTATTTATTTTTGGAACATGGATTTTGTGGCCCAAATTAATTGCCCATTCCTAGTTGCCCTGGATACAGGATGACCTGCTGGGCAGCTTATAGGGCAGTTAAGAGCTGGTATGGGTCAGGAGTCAGAACAAAGGCCAGGCCCAAGTAAAAGGATCACATTTCCTTCCCTAAAAGGACGTTAGTGAATCAGCAGAGTTTTTTTTTAAAACTACAAACTGTTTACATGGTCATTTATACTGACGCCAGATTTTTATTTCCAGATTTTGTAAATCATCTCAAATAATCAAAGTGTCACAAAGGGATTTGAACTCTTACACTCAGCATTAGTTCAGGCCTCTGGATTACTGGTTCAGTAATAATGCCACCATACAGATGGTGATATAACACCACAGGGTTACAGGGACAGTGGAACAGCAGTTAGCACTGCTGCCTCAGCACCAGGGACCTGGGTTCAATTCTGGCATCGGGCACGTTCTCCGAGTCTGCATGGGTTTCCTCCGGATGCTCCGGTTTCCTCCCACACTCCAAAGATGTGCAGGTTAGGTGGATTGGCCATAGCAAATATGCAGGGTTGAGGGGATAGGGCCTTGGTAAAATGCTCTTTCGGAGAGTTGGTGCAGACTCAGTGGGATGAATGGCCTCCTTCTGTGGTCCTACGGGACAGCACTGGCTTATCATAGAATCCTACAGTGCAGAAGGAGGCCACTCAGCCCATCACGTCTGTACCAACCACAAACCCACTCAGGCCCCAACCCCTCACATTTACCCTAGCTAGTCCCCCTGACACTAAAGGGCAACTTAGCATGGCCAATCCACCTAACCCACACATCTTTGAACTGTGGGAGGAAACCGGAGTACCCGGAGGAAACCCACGCAGACACGGGGAGAATGTGCAAACTCCACACAGACAGTGACCCAAGCCAGGAATCGAACCCAGGTCCCTGGCGCTGTGAGGCAGCAATGCTAACCACTGTGCCACCGTGCAGGATCGGTTTACTTTGATGGGCCAATGGCCTCCTGTTTTCAGAAGGTCCGTGGTTCCATTGGGGAATCCAAATACAAAATATAAACATTGCAAACACTCGCAGCTCTACCGACACGGAGATCTACTCAGGGGCTGCGTTAATGTCCGCACCACCTCTGTCCACCTCCCTATTCACAAACAAGAGATGCCCATCCACACTTCCCAAAGGTCACCAAGCCTCAGATTTAGAAAGCTGAACTCAGCAATACTAATCTGCCTTCAGGGAGAGGCCAGAGGAGGAAGGGTGAAGGGCCACCATGCTGAATGTCAACTGCGAAACATAAAAGATTGAGAGCGAAGGGGAGACAGTGGTTTAGTGGCAATGTCATTGGACTCTTAATCCAGAGGGCCAGGCTAATGTTCTGAGAATATGGCAACTGGTGGAATTTAAATTCAATTAGGAAACTGGAATTGAAAAGCTAGCCTGGTTCACTAATGTCCCTTAGGGGAGGAAATTTTATTACCTGGTCTGGCCTACATGTGACTCCAAACCCACAGCAATGTGATCAACGCTTAACCGCCCTCTGAAATGGCCTAGCTAACCACTCAGGTCAAGGGCAATAAATGTGGGCCTTGCTGTCAATGCCCACATCCCATGAAAGATAAGGTAAAAGTATTAAGATGTAAATCTGTCTTAATTATCTGCACAAGTAGAATTAAAATGGGAAATGGGGGCAGCACAGTGGCAAGCACTGCTGCCTCACAGCGCTAGGGACCCAAGTTCGATTCCGGCCTCAGGTCACTGTGTGGAGTTTGCACATTCTCCCAGTATCTGTGGGGGTTTCTTCTGGGTGCTCTGGTTTCCTCTCAGTCCAGAGGTGTGCGGGTTAGGTTGATTGGCCATGCTGAATTGACCCATGCTTCAGGGGCTTAGCAGGGTAAATATGCGGGGTTACGAGAATAGGGCCTGGGTGGGATTGTGGTTTGCGTAGACATGATGGGCCGTACGGCCTCCTTCTGCACTGTAGGGATTCTATGATACAATTGCAGGTGCCAATGACTCAACCCATCAATCCCAGCTCACTTTTGGCTAAGTGGACTCTCATCAAGTCACCGTGCAGTTTCAATTGACTTGACCACGTAACCCAGGCTGACAAGCCAAAGCCAGTGCAACACTTAAGGTGCTCATTGTCAGAGGTGCTGCCTCTCCACCTTGATGTTAAACCAAGGCCCTCTCATATGGGAGAGATCCCATAGCAGTTATCCCAAAGAGGAGCTGGGGAGCTCTCCCCAGTGTCCTGGTCAATATCTCCCCTCAAGCAACATGACTAAACAAACGATGTGCTAATTATCGATTGCAGTTGGTAGAATCTTGCGAAATGAAAATTGGCCTGCTGCATTTCTTACACTTCAACAAGTGAGGCTGAAACACTTCAGGAATGCCAGAGGTCATGCAACACGCTAACCACACAGATTCATGTCGTTTTTTAAAATCCCACTCCCCTGTATCTTTTTACAGTCTTTCAACTTCTTAAATGACATTTGTCAGTGTCAATAACCTCATGGTATTTCCCATTCTAATAACTTCAAAAAATTTCAACTATCCCCTTTGATTTTCTCTTGGGAAAACCCCAGTCTATACATCTTAACCTTTGCTATTGGAGCTCAAAATGTTTTCCAAATCTCTTAGAACGCCACACCCCATTTGAACACTCAAATGTCCTGATAGAAACCGTAGCCATTTCAGCATTTCTCAACTCTACCCCCTGGTTGGTAGCATCTTTGTAACAATTTGTCACAATCTCCTTTCCGCCCACAGCTCTAACGTGGTGCAGCCAATATTGTGGTTTACAATAGGGTAGAGTTTTAACACTGCCTATTGTATCGGGTGGTGCAAACAGTGACTGGACATGAGGAGTGGCATCGTGGCACAGTGGTTAGCACTGCTAGCTCACCGCACCAGGGACCCGGGTTTGATTCCGGGCTTGGGGGGTGACTGTGCAAACTCTCCGTGTCTGTGTGGGTTTCCTCCAAAAGACGTGCCAGTTAGGTACATTGTCCATGCTAAATTCTCCCTCAGTGCACCCGAACAGGCACTGGAGTGTGGCGACTAGGGGATTTTTACAGTATCTTCATTGCAGTGTTAATGTAAACCTACTTGTGACACTAACAAACAAACTTAAAACTTTTTTAAAAAAAAACTTTAGTCTCAGACTAGCTTACTATCTCCACTTGCCCAGCCCCATCTACAACCGTCACCTAAAAGCTTAGCACTGATCTAGCTTTTGATCACCCAACTTTCCCTTGAATGACTTGGTATTGAGGTTTGTCCAAATGCTGTGAAGCAGCTTGGGATGTTTTATTAGGGTTTAAGCACTGCATAAATGCAAAGAGTTACTATTTAAGCAACCAGTGCGATCATAGAATCCCTACAGTGCAGAAAGAGGCCATTTGGCCCATCGAGTCTGCACCGACCACAATCCCACCCAGGCCTTACCCCCTATATCCCTACATATTTACCCACTAATCCACACATCCCGGGATCAAGTTTAAAGGCATCCCATTTCTGAATAAACTGCGACATTAATACAAAGATCTTGTATTAAAGTGATTGCAATCCAACACGCAGCTTAAATTAGCAAGGAGGATCTTAAAGACATCTGTTGTTATGGAAAGCCCCCCTTCCCTGCAGCATCTAACCGGAGGTGTACATTTTACTATACAAGAGGACTGAAGCAGATAAAAAAGGAGGCACATTCTTGGGAGTTAAACTGGGCCAGGATATGCAGAACTTTGTCAATCCCTAATTTAAGATCAAATATTTTCTCCCCCCATGTTTTTATACATTTAACTTAAAAATTAGCATATTTGTTTATACCAGATGGCCCATCCAAACATGGGAGGATGCAAATACACCCTCCAACTAGTGGCAGTAGTGTGGATTATATCTAACTTACAACAGTATGGATTGTCTAAGAGTTTCCTAAAGGTTTTCCAAGTTCCATGTTCTAGATTTCTTAACTAATAAGGTTCCCAGTCTCTCGGGACGATGCAAATTAAGAAAAAAATATCAAACACCAATTTTACAATGCAGGACACCATTCTGCCCATTGTCTGTGGCCAGGACAGACTGTGACAAATCCCATTTAAAAACAGGGTAACCGGAGAGGACTTGGAAGGTAACTGAGGTGTCAAACCTGGGGGACTCACTAGCTGGGAGCGTAAAACAGAAGGTAGGCCATGGCAAGAAATAGCCAAACTCTGCCTGGCGCAATCGAGGCTCAGAATAGATCCTCAAAACTTCCCAAAGCAAATGTTATCGCTCGAGAGAAGCAGAAAGTCAGCTCAGGCTTCCTGCTCCTGCCTGTGCAGATAAAACAGCCACAGAGACAGTGCCTTATTTAGCAAGGCCCAAGCCACCCACACTGTTTCAGCTTTGGCAAGTAAACTCCAAAGCACAACAGTACCCTGCAATAATTATATTAGTTGACACTCCACTTAGTGAGTAAACTCCAAAACAGTAAGCTGAATACAGCTCAATCACGCTGACAGTGTGTGGCATCTGATTAATCATCACACAACTGAAAGTCATCAATGTTCCATCCACTACATCCTTAAAAGATTCAAAGCCTTTTCTCTGTAAACATTCTCCGCCTTTTGGCTAAGATTTTTTTTACTTATTTGTGTCACAAGTCGGCCTGCATTAACACTGCAATGAAGTTACTGTGAAAATCCCCTATTCTCCACATTCCGGCACCTGTTCGGAAACACTGAGGGAAAATTTAGCACAGCCAATGCACCTAACCAGCACATCTTTGGACTGTGGGAGGAAACCAGAGCACCTGGAGGAAACCCACGCAGACACAGGGAGAATGTGCAGACTCCGCACAGACAGAGTGACCCAAGCCGGGAATCGAACCCGGGTCCCTGTGAGGCAGCAGTGCTAACCACTGTGTTCTCTGCTCCAATGACTGGAATTCACTCGTTAAACCTCTCCACCACTTTTTCTTCCTTTAAAGACACTCCTGAAACCTGCCTCTGACCAAACCTTTGGGCCACCTGTCTTAATATCACTTCTTGCGATTCAGCGTCAGATTTCTCCTCATAACGCTCTTGTTCGGCACTTGAGATGCTTCAAGACGCACTGCATAAACACGAGCTGCTGCGGAGCTCAACCAGGCTTCCGAACAAAATTGTAATCTTGTGTTGTAATGTTGGATTACAATTGTAATATTGTAATTGTTGTTGTGCACCTTTCAACACAAACGGGTTTTAAATCCCAGGTGTAGCTTGCGACATTCTTTCAAAGAGAGAGAGTTCTTTTGGGGGAAAGAATTCTGCCTGGAGACAATCGTTTTGTTTTTAGGGAAGTTGGTTTCTCAGTGCTGCTTGTGTAGCCAGGGCAAATAAAATTTATCAGCAATTCCCCGCACGTTTGTTGATAACATTATAGGGCTGCTGTTCGCATCCTTCAATCATAAAACTGATTTCACCAAATTGGGTGGAGTACAGGGGAGAACATTTTTGATCTTGTGGGGGAGGGGGGGGGGGGTTTGGTTTTGCAGTACGTTACCCACCTGTCTGCCACTTTTAGGCCATGGTTTCAAATTCAGACAAGACTAAAAAGAGATAAAAGTTTTCTTTATCTGCTGGTTGCAAGGCTCCAATACAAATTGAATCATTAATGTAGTAGCCTCAGTCTTGAGAGAAAGAGAAGTCTCCAGGTTTCTTCAGTGGAGTGAAAACAGACACCAGCGTTAAGTGGCAGCAAAGGTGCAGTGAATAGGTGGCTACCAGGAACCAGGAAACGAGGTGGAGCTCTGCATTGGAACACAGAAGGTTGATTATCTATTGGAGGCGTTCCAGATCAAAGGTTTGGAGGAGAAGACTAGTGAAAGATCGTTCCCACTACTTAGCAAAAATTGCCAACAAAGAAATCACAGACTAAGGATTACCTTTGTAGAAGCAAAACGGTGATGTGAAAAGCTAACTTTTTTTAAAAATACACAAGTTAACAGAACAGGGAATGGATTGCAACAAGTGGATATTGAAGCAGAGACTAACATTTAAAAAGGAAATCGCATTTGTTTGCACCTTCCACAACCTCAGGACATCTCAAAGTGCTTTGCAGGCAACGAAACACTGTCTTGAAGTGAAGGCACATTTCATTGACTCCCTACTGTGCAGAAGGGGGGGGGCCATTTGGCCCATCAAGCCCACACTGACAATCCACAGAGAGTTTTAACAACACTAGGTTAAAGTCCAACAGGTTTATTTGGTAGCAAATACCATTAGCTTTCGGAGCGCTGCTCCTTCGTCAGATGGAGTGGAAATCTGCGCTCAAACAGGGCACAGAGACACAAAATCAAGTTACAGAATACTGATTAGAATGCGAATCTCTACAGCCAACCAGGTCGACAGCCAACCAATCCACATAGACACAGGGAGAATGTGCAAGCTCCTCACAGAGACAGACAATCAGCCGAGTGGATGCAGTGAATGGTAGGGCAATGAAATTAGAGTACTCAGCCACAACCAAAGAGCTGGCAAGGCAGAGGGTGATGTGGAGATGCCAGCGTTGGACTGGGGTAAACAGTAAGGCAGAGGGTTGACATTGTTCCCAGCAGCTTTTGAGTCAATTACCTTCAGGCAAAAAAAAAAAAAATTTCTCCTTGTGCCTACTTTGAGTGCACTTGATCCTTTCACCAAGATGATAAATGCAGCCACATAAAACATTAATCTCATCCACTTAGGCTGGACCTGTGCCAATCTAAGAAAAGGCATCACAACCTAGGGAAGAGTCTGAACAACAATCCACGTACTTTGTGTTCCCAGAATACAGGCAAGTCGGCTTTCTAAATCCAATCCATCACAAGATGATTCAGCCCCGAGAAGCTAATCGGCCCATTGTGTCTGTGCCGGCCCTTTGCTGAAGCTATCCAATGTGTTCCATTCCCCTGCTCTTGCCCCATTGCCTCCCCAACTTCCAATTATTCATCCAGTTCTCTTCTGAAAATTTCTATTTAATTTTCTTCCGCCACTCATTCAGATATTGCTGTTTGCATCATAGCTCTTGTTCTTTTGCAATCACATCATATCTGTTCCCTCTGGTTACCGAGCCCTTTTGTAACAGCTCTTCCTCAAACTCTTATCAAAATCCTTCCGGATTCTGAACAAATCCAGAGCAAGGGAAGGGGACAACTCAGTGATGCTGCTACCTCCACCGTGCTGTGTTAACTCAACATAACTACAATTATGCAGCTCTTCCTGGAAGCTAAAAGCAAAATTACTGCGGATGCTGGAATCTGAAACCACAAGAGAAAATGCTGGAAAATCTCAGCAGGTCTGGCAGCATCTGCAAGGACAGAAAAGGGCTGACGTTTTGAGTCCATCTGGATTGAAACTTCAGTTCTTTTCCCTCCTTACAGATGCTGTCAGACCTGCTGAGATTTTCCAGCATTTTCTCTTCCTGGAAGCTGTTCCCTGCCTGATTGATACAAGTATAAAAATTAAAAATCTTTCTATTAAGAGCTCCCGTCTCACCAAGGAGGCTTCAGGCTCATCCACATCCAACAACCTGCTGTGAAAACTCTGCACACATTTTAGCTACAACAAATTCCACCACAGCAGCCAAGGCAATCTACAACATTTTCTTTCTCTCCCCCCCGCCCCCCTATCTCCCAATGTTAGCATATCCTTTAAAAAAAATCCAGGATCCCGATTCAAATCTGGAGTTATATCTACATTGAAAACTATTCAGTTGCTCCTTGAGCTGTACCCCATCTGTATACCATGATTCATTGGAATCCATTTATTTGTAAACAACACATCTCAAAAACCAACAGGATAAAGACATCACCTCCACCGCTGAAGGAGGGCAGTGATAATTAATGGCTATTGGGGTTCTATTTCAGCTTACTGTGGAAACAAATGATCTGGGTATCATACCTCAGATTGTAAGGAATCACATCCAACAATTAATCTACACTGATTAACAGAAACTGCACAGTGATGCAGTATCCAGTGATGACAGCACAGTGGTTAGCACTGCTGCCCCAATGCCAGGGACCTGGGTTCGATTCCTGGCTTGGATCAGTGTGTGTGGAGTTTGCATGTTCTCCCAGTGTCTGCATTTTCCTCCGGGTGCTCTGGTTTCCTCCCACAGTCTGAAAGATGTGCTGGTTAGGTGCATTGACCCGAACAGACACCAGAGCATAGCGACTAGGGGAATTTCATAGTAACTTCATCGCAGTGTTAATGTAAGCCTTATTTGTGACTAATAAATCTTTAACTTCATGATGCTAACAACTCATTTAGCTCAAAAGCAGCTCCCTACTTGCCCCATTATAGGTATCATATCCCAAGATGGGGTGGTGAAATGGTTGCTATAAATTCTAAAAGTAAATGGTTGCTTTGGGAAGCCATTTAGTCAGCCGGCCAGTCTAGAATAAAAGTGCCGGCTGACAAGCAGAAAGGTTAGGAGGCATAATCAGTGTTGAGAGTCTGTCTTAGGGCCATGAAGGGGTGGATAGGACAGGGCCCCACCCTGCCACGCTCCAGGGCCCGGCCCCGCCCCAGGACAGGGAGGTAGAGCTTTGTTTTCCCTCCAGTTGATAGCCAGTGACCCCTGCATGAGGAGATGAATGGCAAAAGCTCAGGAAATGCCAAATAGACAATGCCAAGTGTAAGCCATCACAAAGGGATACAGATGATTGATGTGGCTGGGTCAGACCAGTGACGAGGATGGAGAACAGCCTGCAAGTGATATCAAAGCTAACAGAAAAACTGTTATTTACTTAAAACTTTATTTTATTTCTTAGTGTCACAAGTCGGCTTACATTAACACTGCAATTAAGTTACTGTAAAAATCCCCTAGGCGCCACACTCCGGCACCTGTTCGGGTACACGGAGGGAGAATTTAACAGGGCCAATGCACCTAACCAGCACATCTTTTGGACTGTGGAAGGAAACCAGAGCAAACCCACGCAGACACGGGGAGAACATGCAGACTCCGCACAGACAGAGCGAGCCAAGCCAGGAATCGAACCCATGTCCTTGGCACTGAGAGGCAGCAGTGCTAACCACTGTGCCACCTAATTCGAGTTAATTAAAAGATCACAAATGGTTAGAAACCAACAGTACTAGAATGAATTTATTCAAACCCAATATCATCGCTGAGCTGACAGATGGGAATTTAATTAGTGGCCAAACTGGTGTCCTCCCATTCCAGAACATTCCGATCTCTAAAAGGAACAGCCTCCTTAGGAGCCAATTCCACTTTACTGGCATCTAGCATGGGAGTGAGGCAAATATACTCATTTGTTACTTGTCAATTTGATGGGTTTGTTATCTCAAATACTACCCTGTCAGAATTGCTGAGTTCTTAACT
The DNA here is from genome assembly GCF_964213995.1 of Mustelus asterias. NCBI lineage: Eukaryota > Metazoa > Chordata > Chondrichthyes > Carcharhiniformes > Triakidae > Mustelus > Mustelus asterias. Next base: position 86,307,398 of record NC_135815.1, on the reverse strand, counting down.
AATCAAATACCCTGCAATGTACTCAGTTGGCCATCTTGGTCACCTGCCAGGAAACAGTCGAGGAGGAAAGGGGTTATAAAGTTTAGAAAATTCAGTACTCCATTGGAAGGGCCTACTCCACCATTGGATTAGATCATGGCTGATCTTTACCTCAATTTATCCCATCTTTGATCCCTTACCTAGTAAAAATCTATTCAAGATCTATTACCTCATTCTCAGTCTCCCAACACAGGATTACTTCTATTTCAATTAACTTTAAATTTTGCGAATAATTTCTGTAGAAACTCAATTCTCCAGGGGTGGGCAACCTTAAATTTAATTATTTTAGTCAAACATGACCTACTCTTTGCAAATCCAAGTAAATTCCCCCTTTATTCAGCTCACATAACACTCAGTCATTCCGTGATGAGAGTCCAGCAACTTTCTTCACGACTTGATATTAAACTTTCAGGTCACTGGTTCCTCGCTCCCTCCTTAAATAATGGAGTCACGGTCAGAATTTTCCAATCAAAGGGTACAATTCCCAAATACAGAAGCAGATCACCTCGAGCTCTATCAAAGCTTTCAGGCAGAGGCAAGGAATTCCCACGGGTGAAGAGGGAGGGAAGAAGGAATTGTCAGTTTTCACTTGATGTTCCTGCCCAGGGTGCAATGTTGGTTAAATAAGCTGGCACTGATGCCCTTGCTCAATTTGGATTGTGTCTAGAAAGGGTATGTTCTTTACACAGAGGTGCCAATGTCCAACTGGCCCAATTACAATATAGGGAGGTCACTGCGACGTTCACAGAGGAAGACTGCCAGGGTCCAGACGCAAGACTGCAGGGACTGGACGCATGGGCCCCCAATGGTGAGGGCGAAGGATGCACAAAAGGCCAGGGCTGGAGTACTGGAGAGTTTCATGCAGGGCCCGGAGGTGACCCAGAGATGGGGAAGAGTGAGGATGGGAGGGGATTCAAATACAACACTTAGCATCAAATACGGATTAGTGGGTTCAGGATTGGGAGTCAAGCAATGCCAGTTTCTGTAGCAGTGTGCCCCCAATTCAAAGACAATTCATCTTCCCTTGATGTAGTAAATCGATTAAACAAACAGAGCAGGTGCAAGAGGCCAGAACTGGTGCAGAGATCTGAGGGGTGTAGGTCTAGAGGAAATCATGAGACAAGAAGGGGCAGAGCCAGGGAGGGATTTAAACAAGATGATGAGAATTCCACATTCAATTGATACGTTCCGTTTGTGTAACTTGATCAGCAAGGGCAATAGCAAACATTAACAGAAAGCCATTCTAATTAGAGAAGCAGTTTGCACACGTTTCACAGATTGATAGGAATGGAATGACCCAAACATTCCTCTTAGCACTGTCAGCCTTGCGATTTCTTTCAAATACAGGATAGTGAAGGCACACAGCCCCACGTAGAATGAAAGCACCTGCCAGCCTGCTTTCAAATGCACACACTTCACAAACACCCTTCTAAAAAGCGCTTCACGCACTCAATCCCTCAGCTGGCACGTGCGGCACTCAACTCAATATCAATCTTCAGCATATGCAAGGGCCTCATTCAAGGTTAGGTTTGCTGGGAGGCTTGGGCCACCTCAGTAAATGTTGTGCAGCAGCAAGAGATACCTACGTACCATTTAACATCCAATCCTTGGGTACAGGTTTGCCAAGCGATTGTAAGCATCGCTGAGACAGCATTGCTTCACAAGAGATGCCAAAATACTCCGAATGAACATGGAATTTAAGCGAACTGGGCCAGCAATCCCAGGATGTCTAAAATCCTGCTGTCCCGTCACCCCTGTACACATTTCCTCCCAGTCAAACAATCCCTTCATTTTAAAATTCTCATCCTGGTTTTCAAATCCCTCCATGCAGATCCTCAGCCTCCCCATCTCTGGAATCTCCACCAGCCCCACAACCCTCCAAGACCTCTTTCACTCCCTATTCTGCCCTCGAGTGCATCCCCAATTTTAATCACTTAAGCATTGGTGCCCCTCGGCATTGAGCTCTGGAACACTCTCCCATTCTCCACTTCTCAAAACTTGCCTCTTGAAACAAACCTTCGAAAACCCTAACCCTTTGAGAAAATATCTCAAATAGAAACAGAATCCCTACAGTGCAGGAGGCCATTTCACCCATCGAGTCTGCACCGACCACAATCCCACCCAGGCCCTATCCCCAAAGCCCCTTATTTACCCTGACACTAAAGAGGCAATTTAGCATGGTCAATCAACCTAACCCACACATCTTTGGAGTGTGGGAGGAAACCCATGCAGACATGGGGAGAATGTGCAAACTCCACACAGGCAGTGACCCGAAGCTGGAATTGAACCCAGGTCCCTGGTGCAGTGAGGCAACAGTGCTAACCACCGTGCCACCCCATGGTGCTTAGTATCATACTTTGTGCGCGATATGCCAACATGAAATGCCTTTGGACACTTCATGCTAAAGGTATTACACAAAAGTTGTTATAGCAACTCTCAAAACAAGGCAAACTGCTTTTCGAAGCAGGCTACCACTTGAGTTGTTGTGTAGCTGCACTGCTCCGAAGGAACACATCCTTCGTTAAGCAGCTCATTGTCAGCAGTGGTTCAGTGAGTAGCCTGCAGTCCCACTCCAGCATCCAATCTAGGCCGATACTCTTGGTGCACTGCAGAGGGAGTGCTGGATTGTCAGAGGTGCTGTTTTTTTTCCAGATAACCTCTTTGTCCTCTGGGGTGAATGAAAATAAATCAAAAAAGCAGGGGAATTTGCCCCATTGCCCCAGACAGAAATGTATCCCTCAACCAATATTACCAAAGTTAGATGGACTGGTCATTGTCGAGAGTGCTGTGGGATCTTGCTGTGTGTAAATCTGCTATCATGCCTCCTGCATCACAACAGTAACAATACTTCCAAAAAAAAGAGTTGATTTTTCTTCCGGACACTCAGGTTCTCTCTCACTCCAAGGATGCATGGGTTCAGTGGATTGGCCATGTTAAAATTCACAGATGACACTATGATGAGTAAAATTTGCAAATGACTCTAAGATGAGTGGCAGGGCAAAGTGTGCAGAGGACACAAAGTCTGCAAAGGGACATAGATAGTCTAAGTGAACAGGCAAGAGTCTGGCAGATGGAGTACAATGTTGGTAAATGTGAGGTCATCCATTTTGGTAGGAATAACAGCAAAATGGATTTAAATGGCAACAAATTGCAGCATGCCGCTGTGCAGAGGGACCTGGGTGTCCTTGTGCATGAATCACAAAAAGTTGGTTTGCAGGTAATTAAGGTAGAAAATTGAATTTTATCCTTCATTGCTAAAGGGATGGAGTTTAAAAACAGCGAGATTATGTTGCAGCTGTATAAGGGGCTGGTGAGGCCACACCTGGAGTACTGTGGACAGTTTTGATCTCCTTACTTGAGAAAGGATATACTGGCACTGGAGGGGGTGCAGAGAAGATTCACTAGGTTGATTCCAGAGTTAAGAGAGTTGCCTTATGAGGAGAGACTGAGTAGATTGGGGCTATGCTCATTGGAATTCAGAAGAACGAGGGGAGATCTTACAGAAACATAAGATTATGAAAGGAATTGATAAGATAGAAGCAGGGAAGTTGTTTCCACTGGCAGGTGAAACCAGAACTAAAGGGCATGGCCTCAAAATAAGGGGGAGCAGATTTAGGACTGAGTTGAGGAGGAACTTCTTCACCCAAAGGGTTGTGAATCTGTGGAATTCCCTGCCCAGTGAAGCAGTTGAGGCTACCTCATTGAATGTTTTTAAGACAAGGATATATAAATTTTTGAACAGTAAAGGAATTAAGGGTTATGGTGTGCAGGTGGGTAAGTGGAGCTGAGTCCATGAAAAGATCAGCCATGATCTTATTGAATGACGGAGCAGGCTCGAGGGGCCAGGTGGTCTCCATGTTCTTATGTAAACTGCCCCTTAAAGTCCCAAGATGTGCAGGTTAGGGGGACTAGTGGTGGTAAATGCACAGGTTACAGGATAGGGCAAAGGAGGGGGTCTGGGTAAGATGCTCTTTTGGAGAATTGGTGCAGACTCGATGGGCTGAATGGCCTCTTTCTGCACTGTAGAGATTCTATGATTTGTTCTGGGGCACCTTTGTGACTCGAGTGCCCCAGGTTGTGAAAGGCGCTACCGAAATGCAAGTTTTCCTTTTGGTGGGCCATGAAACATCCTCCCCTCACCGACCTTCTGGGGATTACCACAGAGGGACAACCTTCCACTAACAAGATGGATCCACAACACTGGTGTCAACACCTGAACCTGCACATATAAACATTACAAAGCCACCACTTCAGTTTCGGGCCAAGTGTCCTCCCCCGATTATCTGGATAGATTTGTACAAGTCAAAGGGGACTCAATATTTACAGCAATGGTAAACACAAAATGCAGAAGGACTCTCTTGATAATGTAATGGGTGGCCAGAAACCAGGTGGGTTCAGACACCACCACCCACTCTCCATAATAATGAGCAAACACATCTCGCTGGCCTCTGAACCAACATGAGTCAAACACTTCAAAGTTTCGGAAAAACCTTTGAAAGCACTTGCATTCCAGTCAATGCAATTAAGCAAACAAGCTCGCCTTACTTAGCATTAGGCACACTACAAGGCAGCAATCTGGACAGAGGCATAAACAAGAGGGACTGCAAAGGACTTCAGAATATGCCACAATCAGATCAAAGAGCGATCTATATGTGAACCACACTTGAAGACTTCAAAAGTAAGGCTGGCATTGATACAATGCCTATGACCCCCGAATGCCCCCACAGTACTTCAACAGCCAATGAAGCAGCTTTTGAAGTGTGGTCACTTTAGCAATGCAGATAACCACGTGTGGTGATTGACCCTTTAAGGGCAACACAGCAGAAAAGGGTCACCTGGTTTAAGAGGCCAATTAGGACTAAGAGTGGGTAATCACCCCAGGGGTGGAGTCCTACCTTAGGCAGAAGATGACTGGGGCAGCTGCTGGCCTTGGTACAGCTTGCCCACAATCATAAATGCCTTTCTGTTCCTAAGTCTCTGATCATGCATCATTGCACCATGATGGCGGAGAGAGAGATAGAGATAGGAGAGTGGAGATGAAAGGATCCCTACGATGCAGAGGATGAAGGAACGAAGCCATTTGGCCCATCAAGTCTGCACCAACTCTCCAACAGAACATCTTACCCAGGCCCACCCTCCTGCCTTGTCCCCGTAACCCAACATATTTACCCTGCTAATTCTCCAACCTACACATCTTCGGACAATTTAGCATGGCTGATTCACCTAACCTGCACATCTTTGGAGTTTGGGAAGAAATCTATGCAGACACAGGGAGAACGTGCAAACTCCACATGGTCACCCAAGGCTGGAATCGAACGCAGGTCCCCAACGCTGTGAGACAGCAGTGCTAACCACTGGGTCACCGTGCTTATACAAGTCCAGTAAATGGAGAAACCGGAAGGAAGCCAGCTTGGTAGGTTGTGGTGCAGTCGAACAGACAAGGAAGCGGCCTGAATAAATGACTAAAGATGGAGAAAGTGGAGGGGTGGTCGCCAAAATGTAATTGCAAGTGGCCTTCAGGCTCGTGGAGGGATCAAAATGAGTCAAAGCCAGAAAGGATGGTGAAGACTAGTGGGAGGATTTAATGATCCACCTGAATTATTACCACACAGGAACTGAAGCACAAGCAGAAGAGAAGCGATAATAATGAGAAGTCACGAGCTAAATATAGACAGAGAACTATATGTAGGAAAGGAAAAAACTGAATCCATTCAGGAAGATTTAATAATCACGTCAAGCCAAATGGAGTAGACCACAACTGATTTAATTGAGTTACAAGCTGGAACTAGTTCAATGATCTGGAGCCAACAAGTACATGGTGACAATGGTAATAGGGAACATCTTGACAATGACCATCGTAACTACCATTCAGTTAGCCTAACAGGGGAGAATGGAAGGACTATGGGGAAAGAGCAAGTAAGTGGAACTAAGATAGCTCAAAGAGCTAACATGGGCACAATGGGCCAAATGGTGGTCTTCCATGCTACATCATTCCACGTCCCTGTCATGGTCAGAAGGTGGCAGGGTGGGTGGTGGAGAGCTTTTGGAAATAGTAGAGAAAGATCCCATGGTACTAGTTTGAGCAGGGGAATTGTCCTTGGCGACATGCATCTCTAACTTCACGGACATGTTATCTGGCCATTTACTGTCTATGGGAGCTGTGTTTAACAACACTTTGGAAATAATTACTTGTCTGTTGGCATTTTTACGATGTCCTTGCTCTGTACTCTCATTTCCTTCTCTTTCCCAGGAATCACAAAGCCCTATTTGTCATTAACCATGTTAATCATGCCCCTTACTCGGAGATTATGCCCTTTGGTCCTAGACTCTCCCACAAGGGGAAACAACGTCTCAGCATCTACCCTGTCAAGTCCCCGAGTATCCTATATGTTTCAATAAGGTCGCCTCTCATTCTTCTAAACTCCGAGTACAGGCTCAACCTCTCCTCATAAGAAAATTCCTCCATACATTGGATCAACCTAGTGAACCTCCTCTGGGCTGCCTCAAATGCCAGTATGTCTTTCCTTAGATAAGGGGACCAAAACTGTTCACAGTATTCCAGGTGTGGTCTAACTAGGGCCTTGGATGGTGTTAGCAAGACGTTTCTATTTTTATACTCCATTCCCTTTGAAATAAAAGCCAACATTTCATTGGCCTTCCCTATCACCTGCTGAATAGCATGCTTCTAACTATTGACAAGTGATCTTGATTCAGGATATTAAAATCTACCAGATGATTTATCAAGGGAGACAGAATACTGTTATAGTGAGCTGTAAAACAGAATTTCAAAGGAGTCACCAAGAACTTAAAAGTGAGAACAGTGGCCAGTACAGTTCAACAAGAAAATGAGCATCATTATTTTGTATACAAGACCAGAAGACATAGGAGCAGAATTAGGCCATTTGGTCCATCGAGTCCACTCTGCCATCCAATCATGGCTGATAAGTTTCTCAACCCCATTCTCCTGCCCAAGAATGAGGTCTAAGTGGGAAATGGAGGCTAGGTAGTTAAACAAGGGGATTTAACCCTCCCATGTACATAAATATTAAAATGTCATTTATGGATGCAACAAGTATATCAGAAAGACTAATTGGAATGATGAGCTTCCTCACAACAGCTACAGATTGTGCAAGGAAGTGCAGTTGGGATTCCAAATGGAGGACAAACTTCATTTTATAGATATCTGCCATTCTTAACATAGAATCCCTACTGCGCAGAAAGAGGCCATTTGGCCCATCGAGTCTTCACCGATCACAATCCCTCCCAGGCCCTATCCCCATAACTCCATTTATTTATCCTGCTAACTCCCTGACACTAAGGGGCAATTTAGCATAGCCAGCCAACTTAACCCGCACATCTTTGGACTGTGGGAGGAAACCAGAGCACCCGGAGGAAACCCACACACACACAGGGAGAACATGCAAACTCCACACAGACAGTGACCCAAGCCAGGCCCCTGACGCTGTGAGCAGCAGTGTTAACCACTGTGCCACCCCAAGAGAAAGATCAAAGGCAGTCAGTTCCTCAGATGTCCGAGAACCAACGAAAGCAACAACTTGCATTTAGGTAGCACCTATAATGTAGTAAAACATTCCAAAGTGTTTCACAATAAGTGTTAAGTAATATTTGACACAGAGCCCAAGGTATTGCGACATGCGACCAAAATCTAAATTCTTGAGTGTAAAGATGTAGAGGCTTTGGAGGAAATTCCGATGATGAGATCACAGAAAGCTGAAGGCAAGCTCAATAATGGAGCAATGAAAAGCAACAATATGCAAGAGGCCAGAATTGGCGGAGTGTAGAGATCTTTGGACAATTGTAGGACCAGAGAAGGTTCCTCGGCCATGGAGAGATTAGAAAATTACTGAGCATTTAAAACAGTGGCTGTCAAGCTGGGAGATAATGTACCCAAGTTCCGTTTGTGCATACAAGTTAGGATAAAAGGCAAACCATTTTAAGAAAGGTTAACGGTACAAGAAATAAGATAAATAGCTCAATTCAGAGGTCCAGCAAAATTATGACGTGAACTTAGTAACTAAAACCCCCCAATAGTTAAATGTAGAGAACTCAGAAGCAAACACCATCCCCAAGAGCCAGAAGGCCAGAGAAGTGGATTGACCTTTGATCCACAAGATAGTTAGACTGTTTTGTTTGAGGGGTTATTGGCCTTTTCACCCCAACCACAAGGCTTAAATTGACAGCATGCGACTGTCATTGGGTCATGCGGAGTAGAATCCATGTGACTCCAGTTCAGAATGCTGACTGAATTAAGTTATTATGTTGAACCCAACTAAATGCCGGCCGTTTCCAATTCCAGAGACTAGTGTACTGCGAGACAACTAATCTGATAAGGAACGTTCCACGTGCAGCTCATTTCTCCATCTTCAACAAACTGGAGAGAAATCATGTTTTCACTAACACTGCATTTCATTCAGCCTGTTGGGGCTGTTTCCCCCCCGCCCCCCCCCCATTGGTTGTCTCGGTAAATTGATGAATTGTAACCTGCAACTTCCCTTCAGTGGAGTTAACTGAAGACCATTGACAAAAAGACCATTGGTTGCTTAGCAAGTGGAAAGGCACCCAACAAGGGTAGAATTCCAGCCAAATTACTCAAGCAAGGAAGTCCCATCTGCTGCCACACCTTCATCATCATCTCTTTCACTGTTGGTACATAGGCTCCATCCAAAGCACATACGTGACATAACTACAGGGGTTAGACCACAAGACCATAAGATATAGGAGCAGAATTAGACCATTCGGTCCATTGAATCTGCTCTGTCATTCGCTGATATTTTTTTCCATCCCCATTCTCCTGCCTTCTCCCCGTAAACTTTGATCAAGAACCTATCTCGGTCTTAAAGACACTCAATGACCTGGCCTCCACAGCCCTCTGTGGCAATGGTTCCACAGATTACCACCCTCTGGCTGAAGAACTTCCTCCTCATCTCAGTTTTAACACAGTATCCCTTCACTGAGGTTCTGGCCTTGCATTCTAGTCTCTCCCACTAGTGGAAACATCCTCTCCACGTCCGCTCTATCTAGGTCTCTCAGTATTCTGTAAGTTTCAATTAGATCCCCCTCATCCTTCTAAACTCCATCAAGTTATCTCAGACTCCTTAGCATCCCTGGAACGCCTTCATTAGGGCCAAGCTTCTCAAAAGTCATCTACTTGCAGAGTGAGAGCACCCAGAAGCGCAGTGCCGTTTCCGTGTTGGCAGATCTGCAAGTGGACACAATCTTCCCCATACGTCAGCTACAAAAGGAGTGTAGTGAACAGGATATACCAATTAAACACTGGGCAAACATTCGATAAATTTCTTAGCTGTTACCCCCAGCTGCCAACTTTGCAGGCCCTGGCAATTAGACCAAAAGAGGGGCTAACTGTAGTCTGTGTGGGGAGAAAGGGGAAAAGAGGCTAATTGGAGTGCTGTTTTGGGGTGGAGTGATTGGGCGAGGATCTGCACTGACACCTCTGTCACAGAGGAGGAATGTGGAGAAGCTTGGCTGAAACTGCAGTGGTCAGAAACTCTTGCACGTATATGTTCTCTGGCTGTTCAGAAACCACTTGCCCCATATTGGGACGAGCACAGATCCACATTCAGGCAAGCTGGTTACTTTGTAAACTAAATTCTACTCATGTTAAAGCCGCATTTGTGTAGCAGAATCCCCAATGAAGCTGTAGTCTCCTGGAACTAATAATATGTCCTTCATAGAAAATAAATTGGCTGTAATGTTAGAAGTGCATAAAATAGCATTTGTGCAAAGTACTTTGCAAACAAGATGTTCACACTTGTGCGTTATACACGTCGATCTATAACCTTAGTGGTTAGCACTGCTACCTCAACGACAGGGCCCTGGGTTCGATTCCCAGTTTGGGTCACTGTCTGTGCGGAGTCTGCTCCCTGTGTCTGCGTGGGTTTCCTCCCACAATGAGAGAGATGTACTGGTTAGGTGCATTGGCCGTGCTAAATTCGCCTTCAGTGTACCCGAACAGCGACTAGGAGATTTTCACAGTAACCTCATTGCAGTGTTAATAGAAGCTTACTCGTGACACTAATAAATAATGATTAGGTACTGAACACTATTTTTTATTGCTGTCTCTTTTTGCTGGGGTCATGTTAATTTTCAAGTATAGAAATGGGGGTCAGATTGGAAAATAGTTTGGGACAAGTTAAAATTGCAGTAAGAAAGCACACCAAACACAGCTTTGTTAACAGGGGATTCGAATGACAGCACACAAAAGGCATGCTAAACCTTTGCAAATTACTGGATGAACCTCAGCAGGAGAGATGTGTACAATTCTCCACATTATCCTTCAGGAAGGATGTTAAGACATTGGAGAAGTTGAGATTTCAGTAGAGAAGGGAAATATAGTAAGAGAAATTCAAAATGAAGGGGTTTTGATAGAACAAGTAAGGAGAGAAACTTTCCTCTGGCAATAAGTTTTAAGCCCATTTATTAGTGTAGGCTTACATTAACACAGCAATGAAGTTACTGTGAAAATCTCCAAGTCGCCACACTCTGATGCCTGTTCAGGTACACCGAGGGAGAATTTATCATGGCCAATTCACCTAATCTGCACATCTTTGGAGTGTGGGAGGAAACCCATGCAGACATGGGGAGAACATGCAAACCCCACACAGACAGTGACCCAAACTGGGAATCGAACCCAGGTCCCTGGCACTGAGAGGCAGCAGTGTTAACCACTGTGCTGCCCCAACTCAGAACCAGAGGATCCACCATCTCCACTACAGGTCCAGAGCCAATATGTCGACAACCAAAGGTCGCAGATTTAAAATAATTGTCAAACAAAAGAGAGAAAATATTCTTCAGAGGGTGAAGATTTGGAATGTACTATATTGTAGCGCGGTGGAATCAGATTCCATGGACAATTTCAAAAAGCAATCTGACATTTACTTGAAGGACTAATTTGCAGGATTTGGGGCGGGGGAGGGGTGATTGAGACATGGAACTAAATTGGACAGCTTGTTCATCAGGATGGCCTCATTCTGTGCTTGAAGATTCTCTTGTTCTGTTGTCAGAGGTAAGCCAGAATACTGCAATAACATCGTCACTGCAGCAATAAAGCCCAGTTGACGACTGGTAGGTTTATGCCAGAGGTTGGTACTGAGCAATACTTGGTAAATAAGCCCCTTTCCAGAGGATATACTTGTTGCATTTTCTACCAGAAGCGTATACGAGGTTTTTGTTGTTCTACTTACTGACGGTCAATAGATTATACCTTTTGGCATCCATAAGCCTGGCCAGTGCAGAACTAGAGGATTCACCATCTCTACTACAGGTCTAGAGCCAAACAGACCATTCCAAATGACACAGAAAAATAGGATGCTGACCACATAGCATTCCACTGACCCTGAACACCATCTCGAAAGCTTCTTATGGTGAAGTGTCTTATACTGGTGTTTTTAAGCTGCCCCTCCCACGCAGTATTAAATTTTCCAGTTGTGGAAAGTCTCTTCTGGACTTCCAAGACTCAAATCTTTTATTTGCCTTAGTAAGCAAGTGGTTAGCAGGTACAAGGAACAACCACTGCAAAGTATGCCTCACTGCCATCAGTAGAAAGAGAGCAAAGGGCCCCAATTCACTTCCTAGTCAGTCACTGTTGTACCAAAGGCAATACCACAGCTAACTGGCACACGGCAAGATCTCCCAAACAGCAGGGAGGTTTGATTGGTTGGGGAAATAAAGACATTTAACATGACCCCAGCAAAAAAAGAGACAGCAATGAAAGTAGTGTTCAGTATATAATCATTAAGCTAGTTTATTTATTAGTCACAAGTAGGCTTACATTAACACCACAATGAAGCTACTGTGAAAATCCTCTAGTTACCACATTTGGCACCTGTTCGGGTACACTGAGGGAGAATTTAACGCGGCCAATGCATCAAACCAGCACATCGTTCACATTGCGGGGAAATAATGAATATTGTTCAGCAGGATACCAGGGAGAACAACCCTCCTCTTGAAAATAGTCATGATGTGGATAGGATCATTGGACACCACCCGCCTCTCCCCCCCCACCCCACGCGAGGGCACAGATGAAAGTCCCAGTTTAACATTTTATGAGAAGATACTCCTGATACTGGATATTGGAAGTGTCAGTCAGTTTGTGTTCAACTCTTTGGAGTTCAAATCCACAATCTTGTGACTCAATGACTTAAGGCAGCATTGCTCTCACCTCCAACCACATTTAAATACAAGTTAAATTGTTGAAAACCCCCCCCCCCTCGAGTCAATTTGCACACTGTATATTCTGCAGTCAGAAATTCTTTATGCATACTTATAATAAAAAATGCCACATATGCAATGAATGGTAAGCTGCTGCAAAGGGATTTTGATTTGATTTATTATTGTCACATGTATTGAGATACAGTGAAAAGTATTGTCCTTGCATGCTATGCAGACAAAGCATACCATTCAGAGAGAAGACGTAGAGTTGCCTGCGTTGGACTGGGGTGGGCACAGTAAGAAGTCTCACAACACCAGGTTAAAGTCCAACGGGTTTATTTGGAATCACAAGCTTTCGGAGCGCTGCTCCTTCATCAGGCGAGTGGAGAAATGGGATCATAGACACGGCATATATAGACAGACACAATTGCAAGATAATGGTTAGAATGAGTGTCTTTACAGGTAACCAAGTCTTTACAGGTACAAACAATGCGAGTGGAGAGGGGGATAATCACAGGTTAAAGAGGTGAGAATTGTCTCAAGCCAGAACAATTAGTAGGATTTTGCAAGCCCAGGCCAAATAGTGGGGGTTACACATTGTGTGACATGAATCCAAGATCCCGGTTCATAGAGAAGGAAAGGAGAGAGTGCAGTTTGGGACAGAAGGACTTTGGAGTGCATATCTGCCAATCCCTGGAGGAACCTTTATTGGCCAACGTATACAGTGCAAGGAGGTTATGGAGAAACCCCATAAAACACTAGTTAGAACACAGCTAGAATATACTGCGTTCACGTCTGGTCACTGTATTAGGAGGACGTGATCATACGAGAAGGGAACCAACAGAGATTCATGGGGACGTTGCCATTCTCTTTGGCAAATCAAATAAACCAAATTAAACAAACTGAGGGATGAAGTAAAAGGAGTCGCTCCTTAAAGAGTGGGCGCGGAAATCACCCTAAACATTAAAGCATAAAGGAAATTTAAAACATCAAAAATAAAATGGGGTCTGTAATATACCTTGCCGGGAATGGGGTCCCTTGCCGGGAATGCAGAGTTTCAGCTACAAGGAAAGATTGAACAGATTGGGGTTATTTTCTTTGGAACAGTAGAGGCTGTGGAGTTTTAATTTGAGGTGCATAAAATTACATAGGAGCTGGATGAAATAAATATGAAGGATTTATTTTCATTAGCAGAGGGGTCAATAACCATGGGGCGGGGGGGGGGGGGGGGGGAGGGGGAGAGGTGGGATCTCTAATTGCAGAGCAATGAGTCTACACCGGCAATTTCAATTATAAATGTTGAATAGGAGTTTATAATGGAAATCTGACATGAGGAGGGAGTGAGACCCAAGGCAGGAATGGAATGACATCCATGCACCTCAGAAAACAATCCCATCCTGACATAACTGCAAGCATTCACAAGGCCAGCACTACCCATCAGTATTGGACAAGATGCAAATATTCCAGATTGCTTTTAGTCCCCTTTTCTATCATCACTTCTTTCTTGCCTTCTGCCTCATTTTGATTTAACATTTACAGAATTATAATAAAGCATCCATGCCCGTCAGTGTTTTCAATTTCACTTTAGAGAAACCGACATTGCATTTACCTCATCCTCATTTAAAACCAACTCCCAAGGAGCAGGAATTCCAAAGATTCCCATGGGAATCCTGGAGGACCATACCACTAGGGACACAAGCACCTAACCACTGTGCCACCCCATCTAAACTTAATTTAATGGACTGGAATTCATCAGACTTAACTAAGATGTGACAATGTCCAATTCTCTTCAAGGTCTATGGTTATTGAATCAAGGCTCTGTTGAAGATGCTATTACAGTAAGAAGTTTAACAACACCAGGTTAAAATCCAACAGGTTTATTTAGTAGCAAAAGCCACAAGTTTTCGGAGCCTTAAGCCCCAGTCCAACACCGGCATCTCCACGTCAAAGATGCTATTAAACAGAGATCCTGCAACCCCATCACAACCCCTCTCCCAGGAAAACAGCAAAGACCCCACACTGGAAGGAGAACAAGCTTGGTGCCCAAAGGCACAAGTCCAGCAGCAGAGGGAAGAGAGTCTCCCAATTACAAGAACACAAACTACCAGACCTCACACCTACTCGGCCATTTAATGAGATCATGGCTAAACTCCTACATCAGCTCTATTTTCACAATCTGCATAATCTTTGATTCACTTAGAGCTCAAGGATCTTAACTTTAGTCTTGAATGTACTTAACTAAGCATGGACAGCCCTTTGGGGTAGGGACTCCGGCCTCCAATGGAATTTACTTTGAGAGTAGCCCTGAAAAAGGTTTGCCGAATCACCACCACAGTGACACAAAAAGAAACCTTAAAACAGCATGCACCAATGCCCAGAAGCACCTTCCCAATCTCAGCGCTGCACATCAAATGTCATTGCTTAACAAGCAGCAATGGAGGACCACTATACGACCAACCTCCCTACCCCAACATTCATGCTTTGCTATGGTCACAAACCTAACTTCCATTCCATTTATCAGGGCAATCTCCAAAAGCAACCCTCAAATCCAACTATCCCCAACAGCCCTGGGAGAGTTTTCAAACAAAGTTTAAAGTATATTTATTAGTGCCACAAGTAACATTGATGTGGAGATGCCAGCATTGGACTGGGGTGGGCACAGTAAGAAGTCTCACAACACCAGGTTAAAGTCCAACAGGTTTATTTGGAATCATGAGCACTGCTCCTTCATCAGGTGAGTGGAGAGGTAGGTTTCACAAATACGGCATATATAGACAAAGACACAATTGCAAGATAATGGTTGGAATCTTTATAGGTAGTCTTTACTGGTTCAGACAGTGCGAGTGAAGAGGGGGATTATCACAGGTTAAAGTGGTGTGAATCGTCTCAAGCCAGGACATTAACATTGCAACGAAGTTACTGTGAAACTCCGTGTCGCCACACTCCGGCACCTGTTAAGTGCACGGAGGGAGAATTTAACATGGCCAATGCACCTAACCAGCATGTCTTTTGGACTGTGGAAGAAACCGGAGCACCCAGAAGAAACCCATGCAGACACAGGGAGAACGTGCAGACAGTGACCCAAGCCAGAAATTGAACCCGGGTCCCTGGCGCTGAGAGGCAGCAGTGCTAACCACTGTGCCAGAACTGAAGCCTCACAAAGGTTACAGAACAGAAATCCAACAACACAAATGATTCGCAAAGCACCAGGAGTTTAAATTTCATGTTGTAGCCTGCCATCTTAATTTAAACTTAGAATATAATGAAGAGCACTTGTCACAGCCTCAGCTATTGAAGGCCTGGGTTGTAAATAGTTACAAAAAAAAGTCCTCCAAAGCAAATGGGGTTATCTAGGACTGCAAGCAAGTTAATCTAAATATCCTGCCAAGTTGTAAATACTACATGACAGTGCGCAGGTCGGATAAACAGTGAGCAAAAGTCATTCCAAAAAAGCTAGCAGCCAGTTTAGAAGCTACAATTCAGTGTTTACATTCTGAAATCACCCAGTGTTAGCCAGAAGCACAGAATTCAACAAGGTTTACACTCAGGTTTAGTACACCAGTGCTTTAGACTGGAGTGTCTGAAGGACTCCCCAATGATCGAGTAGGCACATTTCTGTCTAGTGTGACAGTAAGATGTAGCACACACACCAGCATCCTCTAAAGAGAGAGAGTCAGAGAAGAGTAAAGAGAGAGTCAGAGAAGAGACTGGAGTGTATTTTTTAAATAAAGTCAATCTATTTTAGATTTATCTAAAATCTAAATTGTTACCAAGTCCCATCCACACGTGTTTTTTTTTGACCTACACAGGCTTCTGGACCAACGCCTTGTATTTAAAATCTTCATCCACGTGTTCAAATCCCTCTAATGGTCTCCCTCGCTTCCCTTCTCATCACATCTCCAACCTCCTCCACAAACTTCACAGTTTCTGACCTCAGACACGGCCCCAATTTTTGTTTTGCAACAAAATGGAGGGACTGCACCTTCAGCTGCCAGGCCCGAAGCCAGTTGTTGACAACGTGCCACCAGGAGGCCACGTGCGGCCCATCCAAGTTCTGAATGCAGCCCACAAGACATTTTGTTGACTGTTACACACATGCAGGGTAGCCACATTCCGCTGATTTTTGACTGTTGCTTTTTCCCTACCGGTGTGACTGAAGTGATACGCACGTAAAGCAAGGGCAAGTAAAGCGAGGTGCATGCTGACTGCACACAACGCGGGGCAGCAGAGTGGTTAGCACTGCTGCCTCACAGCGCTAGGGCCCCGGGTTCGATTCCAGCCTTGGGTCACTGTCTGTGTGGAGTTTGCACATTCTCTCCGTGTCTGCATGGGTTTCCTCCAGATGCTCTGGTTCCCTCCTACAGTCCGAAGATGTGGTTAGGTTGATTGGCAATGCTAAATTGCCCCTTAGTGCCAGGGGGACTAGGAGGGTAAATATGTGGGGTCATAGGAATAGGGCCTGGGTGGCCTCCTTCTGCACTGTAGATTCTATAACATTGACAGAGAGCTGTGCGCTCCTTCTCCAAAGTGCAAATTTTTATTGTTTTCACCTTTTGAAGTTCTCTATTGACACATAAATGATTAAGCATTTTCTATAACTTATGAAATATTCGATGTGTATTAAAATGTATTTAATCTTATTCCTGGGGTCACGGTTGGTGAAGAAGCTTGATTTCAATCTTGCGGCCCACTGAGATGAAGGGTGGCCACTCATACAGCCCATTCACTAGCTTAGGTTGCCTAACATTTCCCTAAACTCTGGAGTTTCCTTCCATAAATTCACTGCCTCTGCTCTTTTAAGAAGTTTCTTAAAACACTCTCTGGGACGTTTAGGGGCATAGTGGTAACGTCACTGGACTAGCAAACTAGAGACCCAGCTGAATGCTCTGGAAAGAGGGACTCAAATACCACTGCAACTGTAAACTCAATTAATAAAATAAGTATGGAACATAAATCTATCTTCAGTAATGGTGACCATGAAACTATCAACTGTCATAAAGACCCACCTAAATCAGGAGTCATTTAGGGAAACAAATCTGTCATCTTTGTCGAAACGTGACTCTAGACGCACAACAATGTGGTTGATTCTTAACTGCCCTCTGAAATGTTCAGTTCAGGGACAGTTAAGGATGGGCAACAAACGTTGGCCTCAACAGCAACACCCATAACCCATGAAAGAATTTTTAAAATCTTGTGCGACTCAGTTGTCTGATGGCCGCCTTGTGAAGTGTCTTGGGAGGACAGTCAATAGATGCTATATAAATGCAAGTCGATGAGAATAACAGTGCACTGGGTGTAAGAGGAGGAATTACTGGAAGTAGAGGTCAAAAGAGGGGGCAGAAAGGTAGAGAGAATGAATTCCAGATCATGGGCTTAAGTAGCTGAAAGCGATGTTGTCAATGGTCACTGAAAGTGCGCATAATTCAGGTCACAGAACGGAAGATTTGAACTTGGTGTTGCTTTGGATGGGAAAAAGTGCAGAATTTCCAGAAAGTTCTGACCAGGGTGAACACATCCAAGACCAGAAAAATCTAGAATGCCTCGTACCTTGGCTATCTTTGCCAATAAAATATTCAGCAGAAACTATCTCCTCCCAGTTTTTAAACACTGGAGGGAGTGCACAAATGTTTCAAATTGCCCATAAGACAACAGAAGGCCTCATTTAACAACCAAAACTCTGGCCAAATGGACAAGACTAAAATTAGTTGCAGTTTTTGAAGACACTCTCTTCAAGACTGACTTGCTTGTGGATTCAGTTCAAATGCAATTTGATGGGAGACAAAATAAAACATGTTCTGGAATTCTAATGAATATTAGAAGGAACACTGGATATTGCCTGGAGCACAGGGGGGTCAAACAGATTCCAAACAAGACTTTTATTTTTAAGCTGTAGGAAAATTACGAAGGCGGATTCTTATTTTTAATAAAATGGAAGAGGTCATTGAAATTATATTCAATGAAAAAAATTCCAGAATCACTGAAGCCAAAAGGTTATGAGAAAGGAATATAGAATCATTGAATCTCTACAGTACAAAGAGGCAGCCATTCGGTCCATCAAGTCTGCACTGACAACAATCCCACCCAGGCCCTATCCCCGTAACCCCACCCATTTATCCTGCTCATCTCCCTGACACCAAGGGGCAATTTAGCATGGCTAATCAATCTAATCTGACCATCTTTAGACTGTGGGAGGAAACCAGAGCAACTGGAGGAAACCCACGCTGACACGGGGAGAATGTGCAAACCCCACAGAGTCACCCAAGGCTGGAATTGAACCCTGGAGCTGAGAGTCAGCAGTAGTAACCACCGTGCCACTATAGAATATAGAAACAAAATACCATTTGGCCCTTTTGAGCCTGCTTCTTCGTTCTGTATCTCAACACAATTTACCTACCTTACTTAGTTAACCTCAGAATTCCTACAGTTCAGAAGGAGGCCATTTGACCCATTGAGTCTGCACCAATCACAATCCCACCTGGGACTTATTCCCTTAACCCCACCTATTTACCCCGCTAGTCCCTCTGACACCAAGGGGCAATTCAGCATGGCCAATCAATGTAACTTGCACCTCTTTGGAGATCTGCACCTCATCCAATAAAAATCTATCCATTTTAATCCTCAAAATCACCAACTTTCCCATTAAGTAGAGCTTCTGCACAATCAGATTTTGCTCAAACCAGTGCAAACCCCCAAAACTCCAATTTTAACCACAAATAAGGCAGAACGGTTTCGGGATGCAGTTTTATTTTACCAGGGACACCTTACGCAAGGATTGATTGTCCCTTGATTGAGGAAACTGACTATGTGAGAGACAGATTAAGATTAGATGACCTTACTGCTGTGCCCATTTCAAAGACCCTCCGCATAGTTACAATTGGCAGACATCCAAATAGTCTGAAAAAGGCATCTATGGATCGAAGATCACAGGAGCATCTGATACACACTAAATACCACACCTAGCTAAATCAAATTGAAAACATTGATGAAATGTCACGAGTTTGGAATATAAATTGCAGCAAGTTGAAGAGGTTAAAAAGGGACCATCCTTCACACCCCCAGGTTAAAGCCACACTGATGTATCAGCTGTCCATTGCTGATAAAGCTAATTACTCAGTTAGAATCTTGGAAACAGCACCACAGAAACATGTTGAAGTTCATACTCCACACAAGCCTCCGCCCATTCTAATTAACTCTTCCCCCCCCCCCCCCCCCCCCCATGGCCCTTTCCCCCCACGTATACATTAAGCTTTCATAGATCTTAGAATCCCTGCAGTGCAGAAGGAGGCCATTCGGCCCATCGAGTCTGCACTGACCACAATTCCACCCCTATTCCTGTAACCCCACCATATTTACCCTCTAATCCCGACACTAGGATCAATTTAGCATGACCAGTCAACCTAACCCACACATCTTTGGACTGTGGGAGGAAACAGGAGCACCTGGAGGAAACCCTTGCAGACACAGGGAGAATGTGTAAACGCCTCACAGACAGTCACCAAAGCCGGGAATCGAACCCGGGTCCCTGGAGCTGAGACAGCAATGCTAACCGCTGTGCCACCCTTTAAATGCTATCTGTTTCAACCACCTCATTTTGATAACTGTGCTTCGCAAGGACCCTCCGTATATTCACCGAGTCCAAGTAAGGAGCCGTCTACAGATATCCCAGCTGCTGTACTGCAAACTGCACAGAGTTGTAAAGTGAAGATACTCTGAACCTCAGCCACAGAGACAGAGAGAGAGAAATGGGTGTTTTAATTTCTTCCTTCCTCTCCTTGCTCCCAGGGGAGCGAGGGCAAAAAGGAAGAAGGGGAAGGGTCATGAGAATGCCTGTACTCTCACTAAAGAATTTGGGCCGTGAATGGTTAGTTGCACTTTTTAAAAAAATTGTGGCCACTCAGACACATATGACATAACTGAAATATGGAAAGCCCCTATACTGCTTCAACACTGCTTCAACTCCAAAGTCCTTTTGGGAGAAGGGGGTGTGGGGTGGAGGAGACAAGGTTGACACTATTGGCCCACCCTACAAGGCAGCCTTTCAATCTTTTAACTTGCAGGAGTTTAGCAGCACAGGAACACGTCATTCAGCTCAGTATCACAGAAATCATAGAATCCCTACAATGCAGAAGGAGACCATCCAGCCCATCGAGTTTGCACCGACAACAATCCCACCCTGGTTCTATCCCCATAACCCCTATATTTACCCACCTAATCCCCCTGACACTGAGGGGCAATTTATCATAGCCAATCAACCTAACCTGCACATCTCTGGACTGAGGGGAAACAGGAGCACCCGGAGGAAACCCACGCAGACATGGGGAGAATGTGCAAACTCCACACAGACAGTGACCCGAGGCCGGAACTAAATCCGGGTCCCTGGCGCTGTGAGGCAGCAGTGCTAACCATTTTGCTACCGTGCCGCCCACATCATTCACACACAATTCAGCCCATTAGATCTGTATCACAATTATACTAAACACAAACCCCTCTCATCCTAACCCTGTCAGCATGTCATCCCATCCCTTTATGCATTTTTCTAGCTTCTCCTTGAATGTACCCAAGCTATTCCATCTCAACCGCTCCAATGTGGTATCAGTTCCCCATTCTAACCACTGAAGGAAACAAGTTTCTCCTGAACTGCTGATTGGATTTATTAGTAACGATTTTGTATCTACATTGGAGTCAGGCCCTTCAGGAGTGAACTTAGGAAACACTTAACACAAAAGATGGTAGACACTTTGGAACTCTATTCCACACACACCATTTTATGCAAGACTGGAATGTTAATTTTAAATCAGAGATTGATAGATATGTTCTAAAAGTATGAAGGGATGGGGACAAAAGTGGGTATTTGCGCTGGAATTCTGGCGCCATAGGAATTGGAGCGGACGAGGGGCAGGGCAATGGGAAGATCTGTCAAGCGAGGCCATAAAATCCTGCCCGTGGAATTAAATCGCAGATCAGCTATGATCGAGGGATGAGGGGGGGGGGGGGGGGGGGGGGGTGGTTTGGTTAGGGGGGGGTGGTGTGGTTTGGTTGGGGGGGGTGTGGTTTGGTTGGGGGGGGTGGTTTGGTTGGGGGGGGGGGTGTGGTTTGGTTAGGGGCGGAACTGGCTCTTACAGAGAGGTGACACAGACTTGATGGGCCAAATGGCCCTCTGTGCTGCAAGCATTCTGCAATTATATTCCAGTTATGGGCCCTCATTATGGATTTCCTAGAAGTGGAAGTTTCATCACACCCACCTTATTGAGCCCCCTCTTAAAGTCTTCCAGCAGATCACCATTAGAGGAAAAAATTAATAAACCACTGACCACATTGAAAGCAATCCTCCCTTTTAAAGACTAGGATCAACACCCCAGCCACTGAGGCACAATCAAATAGATGGCCTCTCACACATCAAGACTCAGCAAGGTTCAGACATGGTAAAGGAGGCAATGAAAGGTCATGAAGGGAAGCTGCACTACAGTTACACTGTGCTACTCGATTAGAATGACTCTGAAAATATGGAAATATAGGCCGAGAAATTCTGGGTGTTAAATCTAGGCTCCTGCACATCCCATTTCCTTCACTCTGTTGTCAGCACAAGTCCTAAGCTCTGGAATTCCCTCGCCAAACCTCTCCTCCTTAATAATGTGCTTTAAAATGCATCTCTATCATTGGCTCTGTGTCAAATTTTGTCCAACAACACTCCTGTGAAGTAACTTGGCCTGTTTTACTGTGCAAGCTATTGTTATTGAAAGGGGAGAAACGACCTTCAGCCTATCAATCATATAGTGCTGCTTCAGGCGCCATGCTTCTCTACAGAAGATCATAGTTAGTAGTGATGTCTCACAGACCAGTTAAATTAATAAATCCAGCCCACCCACAAGTCCCAATCTTTTTTGAACTCAGGCAACGGTTAAAGAAAATGACATTTTGTTACATTTACAATACATACAACATCTCTACTTTCTCAGGCGAGAAAGGAAATTTGGCATGTCAACTACAACTCTCACCAACTTTTACAGATGCACCATAGAAAGCATTCTTTCTGGTTGTATCACAGTTTGGTGTGGCTCCTGCTCTGCCCAAGACCGCAAGAAACTACAAAAGGCCGTGAATGTAGCCCAAGCCATCACGCAAACCAGCCTCCCATCCATTGACTCTGTCTACACTTCCCGCTACCTCGGCAAAGCAGCCAGCATAATTGACGAGTCCATTCACCCCAGACATACCCTTCCCCCTTCTTCTGTCGGGAAAAAGATACAAAAGTCTGAGGTCAACAAACTCAGGCACAGCTTCTTCCCTACTGCCATCAGACTTTTGAGTGGGCCTACTTCGTAGATCTTTCTCTCCTCGCATTAAGTTGATCTTTCTCTACACCCTAGCTATGACTGTAACACTACATTCTGCACTCTCTCATTTCCTTCTCTATGAATGGCATGCTTTGTCTGTATAACACGCAAGAAACAATATTGGTCACTGTATACTAATGCATGTGGCAATAATAAATCAAATTTTGCCAAGTTACTTTTTTAATAAGTTTGGGGATGAGAGATTTGGAGGAGAATGGTTACCACACTCCTATGAAATTTCCATCTATCTAGTCTTTCATCAAACTAAAGGGGGGTATAGCAATTTGTTCCAGTTTGTACAGCTGCCTTCACAAGGTGCAGTTAACATTAGAGAAATCTTGCCTCAGAAGGTGGTTGCTTCAAGCCCCACAATCTTGGCCAACAGTCGCGGGTGTTCTGTGCTTTTGATGTGACATTAAATGAAGTGTCGCTACTCAAGAGGATTAATAGAGTTAATTGACCATTTGTCCAACGTTTGAGACACATCAAGATAAAAACAAAATACTACGGATGCTGGAATCTGAAACTAAAGCAGAAAATGCCACAAAATCTCAGCAGGTCTGACAGCATCCGTGGAGAGGGAATAGAGCCAACGTTTCGAATCTGGATGACCCTTTGTCAGAGCTCTATTCTCTCTCTCCATAGATGCTGTCAGACCTGCCAAGATTTTAAGGCATTTTCTGTTTTTATTTGAAAGACTGCACAAAATGGCAGTCACATTTGTCAACACAACAATACGTGCAACAAAATAATTGCCCATGAAGCTGAGATACGATAAAGGTGGAATTTTCTGTTATGGGAACTTGCTGTGCACAATTTGGCTGTTGCATAGAGCCAAGCAAGTCTGTCAGGTGTTTTGGAATGTCACATTAAAAGAATGATGGTCTCTACAATTAGAAGTCTCCACCGCCCCAATACGTATAAAATCCAATTTGCTTTCAGACAGTTTGCATCTGAACTGTCAACTTTAGAACTCCATGAAGATGTCCAGAGTTCTTGGATTAGGCAGCACGGTGGCACAGTGGTTAGCACTGCTGACTCACAGCACCAGGGACCTGGGTTCAATTCCAGTCTCGGGTCACTGTCTGTGTGGAGTTTGCACGTTCTCCCCAGTTTCCTCCAGGTGCTCCAGTTTTCTCCCACACTCCAAAGATGTGCAGGTTAGGTTGATTGGCCATGCCAAATTGACCCTAGTGTCAACGGGATTAACAGGGTAAATATGTGTGAGGTTACAGGAATAGGGGCTGGGTGGAGTTGTATCCAGTGCAGACTCGATGGCCTCCTTCTGCACTGTAGGGATTCTATGATTCACAGCTAACAGTCTCCATATTCAACCAAAGACACACACCCATCGTTTTGCAGGTCTCATTCCAACACCTATCGACGTTCTTCTACAATCATCCCCAGTTTAACAAGTCTCCTAATTTTATCATCAAAATGCAGGAAAAAAAAAAGTAGCTGCCCAGGTATAGAAAATCGATTAAAAGCTAGTGCCCAGGTGCAGAAAGTAATCAAAACGGTGGATGGACGGAAATCTCAAGGAAATGAGAAGTGGGAAGAGGTTATCCTTCAGTTGTATAGAACCTTGGTCAGACCCCCATCTGTTGTACTGCATACAGCTTTGGGCATCACATCTGGAAGGACATAGATTCTGGAAGGGGTGCAGCACCAGTTCATCAGAATCAAACACAGGCTTAATGTTCAGTTCTACATCCTTGAGTGAAGATGATGGAGGGTTGATCTAATAGAGATAAAGAAAGGATTCGGTAGCACCTTCCCATTCTGATGAAAGGTCATTGATCTAATCGTTAAGTATGTTCATCACTCCATGTTCACTAATCTCATTCTAGATTATAGATAGACTCCAGGTGGTTACTCTTGATCCAGGTAAAACTAAATCGGTCTGTAATTTCCTGACTCGATTATCCACTTTTCTTAATAAGTCTACCCCTCAAGCTTTTTGGCACAGCTCCCGTTTCCGTGAAGTTTTTTTTTTGGGTAAAATAATTCTTCTTTCTTGCCCCCAGCCTTGGAGATGCAAACCATCTGAGTTTAGCAACTTTCAATCCTTATATAGCTTACCCTTCACTTTATTACACATCTTCTTCAGGTGTCCCTAAGATTTCACTCCCCACATTTCCTCTGATATTCCCACAGCCTCACTTCACATTGCTCAAAAGCTGAATGAAACATCGGTTACACATTATCCTCATCACACACCCTACATACCCCTCTTTAAAAATCATTTTGTTCTATTCTTGGAACAATTATTTTACGTCTTTATTCACAATCACTGATTATAGAATCCGCAGTGTGGAGACAGGCTGCCCAAATTTCATACTCCAGACAATCTTCCTCCCACGTTACCTCATCTCACAATACTGACATCCTATTCCTTTCTCCTTCACACACACAGCTTCCTGTTAAATGTCATCTACCCTACCCGTCTCGAGCACTCCCAAATGGTTTTTTTTTTTAAAAACGTACTCACTGAGGACAGGATACATTTAACCTTTAACTTATCTATTTAAATATTTCCCCCACTACTAAACCAATGGTAAAATCGATCATCGTTCCCAGCCAATTAATCAGAGATGGGGCCCCTTCCACCCACTGAAATTGGCATTTATGACATGGAATTGTCTCCGACATATTACCTGTCCTGAAGGGGATATTAAAACACAAAAGGACGTCAAAAGCTAAAACAAAAAAAGCCCAGTAGCTGTGCAGTAAAAGAACAATGTCTACCCTATTAAAAATGCACATAGATGCTCCTATAATTAGTGAAGTTAAGCTCACATTTGGTTTAATCTTATCAGAAAGGCCTTGCCCATCATTCCTGCTGCCCAGAGTGGCATCTCCTGACATCTTGTCCAATTCCAAATACTGACTGATGCTGACAGGAATGTGGGAATACAAGATCCAGGGTGATAAAGCACTAGTATTTGCAGCAGTTAGTTTTCCCAATACATTGCGCTTTTAAAAAAATGTTTACTGACAACTTTAACTTAAAAAGTCATGGGGGAGGGGAGAGACGGTCAGGAGAGGAGGCGGCGGCAAAGTAGGGATAATGGGTACTTATTGGGATTTTCACAGTAACTTCATTGCAGTATTAATATAAGCCTACTTGTGACACTAATAAATGAACTTACTCCAGTTGGCTTGGATAAAAGCACTGTGTTGCAGATGCTGAAATCTGAAACAAAAACAAAATGCTGGAAAATCTCAGTAGATCTGAGGAGAGCAAATAGAGCCAACGTTTGCGAGTCTGGGTAAGCCTATAAAGGGTCATCCAGACTCAAAACGTTGGCTCTATTCTCTCTCTCCACAGATACTCTCAGATCTTGAGATTTTCCAGCATTTTCTCCAATTGACTTGGATGTGGTTGTTATTCTCATCCCTCTCTCCCCCACCCCCTCCAATCTGTACTCAGGACTGGAGGGTTCAGCTTTTGATTTATAAATAACTTGGGATGAAAGGAGAGAGAGAGAGAGAGAGAGGGGGTCATAAATACAATACAGGTTTGATAGCATCTACTCCTCCTCGCTAACGTAACTTTGCAACTTCCAAACGTTTGGCAATTGTCTAACAGACCTCGCCCTCTCATTCACGTCTCCTTGCTCGACAATACACTCCCAATATGGTCACAGATCCTAAGTAATTCTATCCAGACAAGTCTGCCCAAGCCACTGACTGAACTGTGTATGGTGAGGAACATCTCTTAGAGTTTCTGTTCACTGACCTGACAGGGGAGGGGAGGGGGATAATTAACTATATAATTCTGACAAAAAAAAAATCCATGTTCTGAAGGGGATATTAAAACACAAAAGGACGTCAAAAGCCAAAACAAAAAAAAACCCAGTAGCTGTGCAGTAAAAGAACAATGTCTACCCTATTAAAAATGCACATAGATGCTCCTATAATTAGTAAAGTTAAGCTCACATTTGGTTTAATCTTATCAGAAAGGCCTTGCCCATCATTCCTGCTGCCCAGAGTGGCGTCTCCTGACATCTTGTCCAATTCCAAATCCTGACTGATGCTGACAGGAATGTGGAAATACAAAATCCAGGGTGATAAAACACTAACATTTGCAGCAGTTAGTTTTCCCAATACATTGCGCTTTAAAAAAATGTTTACCGACAACTTTAACTTAAAAATTCATGGGGGAGGAGGGGGAGAGTTGGTCAGGAGAGGAGGCGGCGGGAAGAGGAGAGAGAGGGGGTAGGTGGGTGACCCTTCTCGTGCCCCGAGTTAGTCCACGGGGGGAGGGGGGCACTAGATTTGAGACTTTTGATCAGTGTCTGTAGAAGGATCTAGAAGACCCAGTCTGGGGTGGGCACCCCCTTCCCCAGAGTGAGCCCCAGGATAGTTACCCCCTCCTGAGCCCCCCTCACACTCACCCTGCCACCCCCCCCTCACTCAGCCCAACTCCTCACCCCCTCACACTCACCCCGCCATCTCCCTCACTCACCCTGCGGTCCGCAGCCGCTGTGTGCTGCCTCTCCTGGTCGCTCGCCTCCCCGCTCGGGCTTTGCGTTGGGCTGGGCGGCTCCGCTTCCTGAGCCGACACTCCGGCTCCCATCTCCGGGCTCTGCTGCGGGAATCACTGGCGGGTAACGAGGGGGGGAGAAGTGGCTCCAAACACCGGCACCTTCCGCTAATCAGCCCGCAATCCCGCTCCCCCTCACCATCAGACCCTCCCTCAGCCTGTACCCCTGCTCAGCGACCCTCCCTCAGCAACCCTCCCTACCGTGGGACAGGTTGCACCCTACCTACCTCTCCCCTATCGTGGGGGTCAGGCTGGACTGTGTCTCTCTCCCCTGGGAGACTGGACTGTGTCCCTCTCCCCTGGGTATCAGGTTGCACTGTATCCCTGTTTCCTTCTCCCCTGGGGGGAATCAGGCTAGACTGTGTCCCTCTCCCCTAGGGGTCAGGTGAGACTCTGTGTTCCTCTCCCCTGGAAGGGGTGGGTGGGGTCAGGCTGGACTTTGTGTCCCAATCTCCCTCTCCCCTGGGGTCAGGCTGGACTCTGGTTCCCTCCTTCCTTCCTTCCTTCCTGAGTCAGGTTGTCCTGGGTGCTTCCTCTCCCTCTCTCTCACTCTCACTCTGTACAGTCTGCTTCTCTCCCCCTCTCCAGTCCACACTCACAAGCTGCAGCTCACTCTGTCTACACAGCTATCCTCAATCTCCAACCCTCTCCTCCCTGACCCAAACCCTATTGCCAGCCAATGAGAAGCGATTCAGGGAGGGACCAACTCAGCAAATTGAAACGACAGCCAACCCCGAGCTTCCCTGGAATATATCCCATTGACTGGGGGGGGGAGAGAGAAGATCCAGTGATTTATCCCAGTTACTGACTGCCACCAGCATTCACACTAACCTCGTCTGCAGAAGGACTGTGGGTTAACCCTCACTGCTCCTGGCATCCTCACCCAGAAAGCTCTTCCCTTCTACAAGTTTAGTGACTGTTTCTGACACACACAGAGCTACACAAGGTGAAGAGACACTCTTGGGAAAGAAAAATGTCTAGCCAATGATCAAGACTTTCTATGGACTCCACAGAAGAACTGTTTAAAAAAGGGAAATGCATTTATATAGCGCCTTTCAAGACCAGAGGACACCATTCCCTCAGTAATTCTCAGGTTATTTTTTGGTAATCTGAATTGGTTTATTTCCCAATTTATTTAGCCCGAAGGACCACCAGAATAAGTATTTTCTGAAGCATACTCACTGTTGCAGTTTAAAGTTTATTTGTTAGTGTCACAGGTAGGCTTACACCACAATGACGTTGCTGTGAAAATCCCATCGCCACACTCCAGCGCCTGTTTGGGTACACTGAGGGAGAATTTAGCACGGCCAATGCACCTAACCAGCACGTCTTTTGGATTGTGGGAGGAAACCGGAGCACCCGGAGGAAACTCACGCAGACATGGGGAGAATGTGCAGGCTCCGCACAGAGCCGGGAATTGAACCTGGGTCCCTGGTGCTGTGATGCAGCAGTGGTTGAACAGCCACTGCTAATATGCACACTGTGAGATCCCACAAACAATATTGTGGTTAGGACCAGATTATCTGCTTTCGTAATCTTGGTTGAGGGCTAAATGTTGAAGACTAGCGAGGACTACCCTGCCCTCCTTTAAAATAATGACATGGGATTCTTCATGCCACTCTACAGAGCAGACCCTCATCTGAAAGACAGTAACTCTCAGGTTAAACGTGAAAGACTGCAACGCTGACACTGCAGCACTCCCTCAGTAACCCTCAGGTTAAACGTGAAAGACAGCAACGCTGACACTGCAGCACTCCCTCAGTAACTCTCAGGTTAAACGTGAAAGACAGCAACGCTGACACTGCAGCACTCCCTCAGTAACTCTCAGGTTAAACGTGAAAGACAGCAACGCTGACACTGCAGCACTCCCTCAGTAACTTTCAGGTTAATCATAGCAATCTGAATTGTTTATTTCTCAATTTATTTAACCTGAAGGACAAAAATACAGATTAAACTTTCAGCATGGGGAAGCAGTGGCATTATGGTCTGGTCACTGGACCTGAGGACACAGGTTCAGAACGCAGCAAGGCAGCTGGTGGAAGTTAAATTTAATTAGTAAAATCTGGAATGAAAAGCTAGTCTCAGCAATGGTGACCATGAAACTATCAGTTGCTGGAAAAAAAATAATCTGGTCCACTAAGGAAATCTACCTTACCCATAGCAATGTGGTTAATTAAAATCAAAAAGGAATGAAACCAGACTAACGGACCTCCCAGCATTGACCTTGGCACTGGAAACAACAACCTAGGTCTGATGACCCTGCAAGATCCTCGTTACTAATACCTGGGGGCTTTAGCCAAGATAGGGAGAGTTGTCTCCCAGACTTGTCAAGCATCAGCCTGACATAGTCATACTCATGGAGATGACGGCCCAGTGGTATTACCGCTAGACTATTAATCCAGAAACTCAGCTAATGTTCTGGGGACCCGGGTTCGAATCCTGCCACGGCAGATGGTGGAATTTGAATACATTAAAAAATATCTGAAATTAAAAATCTACTGATGACATGAAATCATTGTTGGAAAAACCTATCTGGTTCACCAATGTTCTTTAGGGAAGGAAATCTGTTGTCCTTAACTGGTCTGGCCTACATGTGACTCTAGAGTCACAGCAATATGGTTGACTCTCAACTGCCGTCTGAACAAGGGCAAGTAGGGATGGGCAATAAATGCTATCCAGCTAGTGACGCCCATGTCCCACAAATGAATAAAGAAAAAACTCAACTGATCATACCTTGCAGGCAATGTCCCAGGTAACACCATCACTATCCCTGGGTATGTCTTGTCCCACCGACAGGATAGACCCACTAAAGGCGGTGGGTGGCACGGTGGTTATACAGTTGAGAGGGAATTGCCCTGGGACCCCATGAAGTCTCATGGCATCAAGTCAAACAAATGCAGGGAAACTTTCTGCTGATTACCGCCCCTTCAGCTGATGAATCAGTACGCATTCGTGTTGAACACCAATTGGAAGAGGCACTGAGAGTGGCATGGGAGCAGAATGCAGTCTGGGTAGAGGACGTCAATGTCCATCCCAATATGACTCGATAACACCATTACACTCCAAGCTGGTCAAGTCCTAAAGGACAATAGCTGTTAGACTGCATCTTCAACAGCACACAGACAGTCACCCAAGGCCAGAATTGAACCCAAGTCCCTGGCGCTGTGAGACAGCAGTGCTAACTACTGTGCCACCCCAAATCCTGGAATTCCCTCCCTAACAGCATTGTGGGTCAACCCACAGCATATGGACTGCAGTGATTCAAGAAGACAGCTCACCACCACCTTCTCAATGGCAACTAGGGATGGGCAATAAATTCTGGCCAGGCAGCAATGCCCATGTCCCATGAATGAATAAAAAAAAGGTGGTTGGAGAAACAACAAGAGGGACACACCTTGTCCTCATCAATCTAGTCCATTGCTGAATCCTCCACTATCCATATTGTGGGGTTTACCATTGACCAGAGATGCACCAATAAGCCATATAAATACTGTGGCTACAAGAGCAAGTCAGAGGCTGGAAATTCTGTGGTGAGTAACTCACCTCCTGACTCCCCGAAGTCTCTCCACATCTACAATGCACAAGTCAGGAGTGTGTTGGAATACTCCCCACTTGCCTGGATGGGTGCAGCTGCAAGAAGCTCGGCACTATCCAAGATATTGCAGCTCACTGGATTGACACCCCATCCACCACTGTGAACTGTCATTCTTTCCACCACCGACGCACAGTAGCAGTAGTGTGTACCGTATACTAGATGCACTGCAGCAACTCACCAAGGTTCCTTTGACAGCACCTTTCAAACCCACAACTGTGACCATCTAGAAGAGCAAGGGTAGCAGATATTGTGGGAACACCACCACCTGCAAGTTCCCCTCCAAGCCACTCACCATCCTGGCTTGGAAATATATGGCCATTCCTTCACAGTCGCTGATCAAGAACCTGGAACTCCTTCCCCCACAGCACTGTGGGTGTATCTACACCACGTGAACTCCAATGGTTCAAGAAGGCAGCTCACTCCCACCTTCTCAAGGGCAATTAGGATGGGTAATAAAGACTGGTCTAGCCAGCAATGACGACAACTCATGAACGAGTCTGTAAATCCCCATCCTTTTACCAACTTCTTGCCATCTGCACTGCCCCGATGAAGTTTTCACAGGGTTGCTAACTGAAGAGATCATGACAGTTGATTCCATTCTGCCTTCTGAAAGAGGTCCCAGTGGAGTCTCTCTACTTGGGAATCCTCCCTTTGTCTATTGGGGATATAACATAGAGGGTGTATGCACTGGACAGCTCCATACAATAGACTGTTAAGTTAAATTAATGGACTGTATGCATGCTAGTAGTTTCTGTGTCCGTGATTCATGTCTGTGCAGCATGTATGAGGTTGCAGCCCCTCTTTTGTATTCTGAAGGGGCTGGTCCTCAGTTTCTGGCCTACAGCCCCGCACTCTTGACCTTTGACCACCCGAAGTGGGAGGAGAGCAGCCAGAGCAGAGAACTCCTGGTGGGATTGCTTCTGGATCTAATGGTGACCTCAACGGGTCTGAGCAGAAGGCGGTCGAGGGGATCCTTCAGCCTTAGTGCCTGTCCCTCTTCTGCGGCCACATTCACACTCCGATCTCCCCGGAGATGGAGCAAGCAGTGTCTGTGTCCGGTGGGGACTGCAGTGCATCATCACCGTCGGGAACACCGGCCGGAATTCTCCCAAAAAAGTTCTAAGTGTCGAATTCACGGGAAAACTGGAGTAATTCACATTGTTTTTTTTCAGTGGGAGTTCACACTAGAATCTCCCACACTCTGTGCAATGGAGAGGCAAGAAGCGTGAATATCATTAGATTTCAGGGGATGGGGCCTATTCACACTGGAGGCTGAAACCAGTGGCCCTCTGCGCATGTGCAGTGGCCCTGCACTGTTAGTCTCCCATTTGCTGGTCAGCAACTCCCCACAGTGCTGCCCCCCCCCCCCCCCCAACCCCACCACGGACCGATCACAGCCCCCCATCCATTCGCAGGCCAGCTCCAAACCCCCCTCCCCTCGTCCCAGCCCACCCCGATCTCCACCCCCCCCACCCCAATCAGACAGACTCCCCCGGCATAGGATGGGAGAATCGCGGCCACCATCTTAATTTGATGGCTAACTCACTTGAAAATGTTTAATTTTTATTATAGTGTGTTAGTGGGTGCCACTTTCAAAAGGGACACTTAGAATCCTCTTAATTGACAACCTTCTGGCTGGAATAAAAAGAGGTAGAAAACAGTTGAACGAACATTGGTTATTCAATGTTACAAAGGGAGCTAAAAGCTCCATCAAATGTATGGTATCATTAACAGTTATCTTTAATGCAAGCGACTAGGCCATTGCAGAGGGAAATGAACCCAAACATTTCCCTTTGGATATTGCTGATTAGGTGCTGCAGTGAGAAGATATTAAATAATACCCATGTTATGTCCTGTTCAGGAGCATATTTGGTTCATTAGATACAAGGGACCACCTTTGTAATAAGACCAGGCTAACATAATCTTCTTTTAGGTTAATTGAAAGTCTATTTTAATTTTGCCTAGCGTCGCTTAATATACCTTTCAGAATTCAGCCTTTGTCACTGTTAGAGAAACAGATAACATTCTGAAGGCTGGTTGTACAGTTTGTTTTGCAAACCTAGATGGGGAGCTAGGATATCCTAAAATTCCAGTTAATATTTATTTGAATGACCAGATTGATCCACATTCAACATTTGTTTTCCTCTAATTTGGCATTATAATCTAATTTTATCTCATTCTCTCTATGTTCAAATTAGTCATACATAAGAATGGTCCCAAAATAAAACCCTGAGCCATTAATTTAGTTAAATCTTGCTTGCCCAAGAGACATCCATTTACTCCTACCCTCCGCTTTCCATCTTCCAACCATTCCTTTTTTTATTCATTCGTAGGATATGGGCATCGCTGGCTGGCCAGGATTTATAGCCCATCCCTAATTACCTGAGTGTAGTTGAGAGTCAACCACATTGCTGTGGATCTGGAGTCACATGTAGGCCAGACCAGGTAAGGATGGCAGATTTCCTTCCCTAAAGAACATTTGTGAACCAGATGGGTTTTTCGAACAATCAACAGTGGTTTCATAGTCATAAGTAGATTCTTAATTCCAGATATTTTTATTGAATTCAGATTCCATCATCTGCCATGGTGGGATTCGAGCCTAGCTCCCCAGAACATTAGCTGAGTTTTTGGATTAATAGCCTTATAATAATACCACTAGGCCATCATCTCCCCCATCAACTCTAATCTTAAAAAGTCTCTCATGTGGCACTTTATCAAAAGCTTTATGACAATTCAAATCTCCCACACACACACTCTGTTCCCTTTATCTCTACATTGAGAAATTTCCTCACAAAATTAATTTTCCGAACATAGGACTTAGGAACAAGATTGGCTGTTTTTAACCCCTTGAGACTGCTCCACCATTGGATAAAATGATGTGTTGGTTGCCCTGATTAGCCCATGCTTTTCAGGAATGTTCTATGCTTCTTATTGATGGCATCAAGTTTTAAAGTTTAAAGTTTATTTATTGGTGTCACAAGTAGGCTTATATTAACACTGCAATGAAGTTACTGTGAAAATCCCCTAGTTGCCACACTCCAGTGCCTGTCCGGGTACACTGAGGGAGAATTTAGCATGACCAATGCACCTAACCAGCACATCTTTCGGACTGTGGGAGGAAACCAGAGCACCCGGAGGAAACCCACGCAGACATGGAGAGAACGTGCCTACTCCGCACAAACAGTGACCCAAGCCGGGAATCGAACCCGGGTCCCTGGTGCTCTGAGGCAGCAGTGCTAACCACTGTGCCACCCATATTAACTGATACGGTGTTATCTGGCTTATTCCTTTGCTGATTTGCCACCCTTCAACTCTTCTAATTCTTGCTCAGGAGAATTTTGGAAATTATGAAGTGGCACTGGGTTTAATTTCTTACCTCTCAGTAAAGTCCCATGTCTATAATTTAAGTCCGATCCAATCTTTGGGAGCTTTTCTAACACCTCTCCCCTGTGCTTCCGATGTGAAGCAATTAAAAGCTGGTATGATATGTGATCCTTCTCGCACATAAAGCTTCTTGAGTTTAAAATGGAAATCTGTGCTTTCTCCCACACTCTATTTAGCCAATAATACTATAGTCAGCCCTCTGAACAATACTCCAGTTAATCCATCGAATCCGCAGTCAATCTCCTCAATACTACAATCTTTAATCCTCTAAATACAACTATAGTTAATTGTCCTTTGAATTTTCTTTTCTGTCTGAATAAATGTTTAGTGACCCTGCTGCTGCATTATCCTTTAGGTGGAAGTTAACCCTGATCATCATCATCTCCAATCATAGGCGCTCCAATAATAACCTGAACATGGCTTCCGTATGATGGGGGAGGGGTGTGGAATAGTGTGGTTGGCACCTGGAAGTCAACTGGGCGCGTTGGACTCTGCGATCCCAATTCACATGCATCAATTAATTTTGACTTTGCGTCACCGAGCTGCAAGTAGGGGTCTTTGATGCCCGCAATGAGTGGAGGTCCTTAAAGGATAACCTGAGTTCAGGGTGCCTTTTAAAAAGGGCGTTCTGATCTTTGAGGAGTAGGCTTTGCCGGTGTCTTTAGGCCTGCCCTCTCATTCATGTGTTTTCACACAGCACAATTTCAGCGAGAGTTAAAAGTTTTAAGTTTTATTTATTAGTGTCACAAGCAAGCTTACATTAACACTGCAATGAAGTTACGGTGAAAATCCCCAAGTCACCACACTCCAGCGCCTGTTCGGGTAGACTGAGGGCGAATTTAACATGGCCAGTGCACCTAACCAGCACGTCTTTCAGACTGTGAGAGGAAACCAGAACACCCAGAGGAAACCCACGCAGACATGGGGAGAATGTGCAGACTCTGCACAGACAATGACCCAAGCCGGGAATTGAACCCGGGTCCCTGGCACCGTGAGGCAGCAGTGCTAACCCACTGTACCACCGTGCTGCCCTGGAAAACAATGATTGGAGATACTCAGATGGTTACTGGATATAGAACAAGGGTAACATTTATATTCAGTAATGTGTCATTGGAAATTCCACAGGGAGCAAACTGGAAGAGAGACACACAGGGGACGATTCCCTGGCCTTGCTAACACTAGCGCAAATCCCATTATAGCCGGGGGCTCTCCCAAGAGGGCCACAATGTGACGTGCACTGGAGAGATCTCATTTTGACAGCCCTGGCTCGCGACGTTCACACACAGCGAGGGCGTGGACCAGATTTGCATTCATTAATACTTATTTAAATATTCAAACTCGGCTTTAAGCTGAATTCTCCAGCTTCCTTCAATGCCCCCACATCACTCAATCAGATTTGTAGTGGTTGGACTGGCAAGATGCTGGGCCAACAAGCACGTGGGTGAAATGGGACATGGAAGCAGAAACTCTAATCAAAGCCGCCATGGATACAACAGGCAAATAGTTTCCCTCTGTGCTGTAAGCATTCTGTGTTACTCATCCCAAAACCAACCTCAGCAAAAACAGATTATCATGTGGTTATGATATTGCTGTTTGTGGGAGCTTGCTACGTGAAAATTGGTTGCCATGTTCCCTAAATTACGGCAGTGAGTATGTTTCTAGTACTCCATTGGCTGTAAAGTGCTCTGGGATGTCCTAAAGCTTTAGAAGGCTCTGTTAATGCATGTCCGTGCTTACAAACCCTCTCCCCATTCACCTGCAGGAGCTCTGTTTGATTTCCCTTCCTGCTACCCATATGTTTTCTAAACATAGAAGCCCGACAGTGCAGAAGGAGGCCATTCGGCCCATCGAGTCTGCATCGACAACAATCCCACCCAGGCCCTCTCTCCACTTAGTTACCTTGCTAATCCCTCTAACTTATCACATCCCGGGTCACTAAGGGTTAATTTAGCACGCCCAAACAACCTAACCCGCACATCTTTGGACTGTGGGAGGAAACCGGAGCACCCGGAGGAAACCCACGCAGACACGGGGAGAATGTGCAAATTCCACACAGACAGTGACCCAAGTCGGGAATTGACCCAGACCCTTGGCACTGTGAGGCAGCGGTGCTAACCACTGTGCCACCGTGCCACCCTTTAAAATTCCCAGACTAGTTTTTCAGCCAAACTGGCAAGCAAGCTTGTGAGAGTGTGTTTATCTTGTGTACTTGTCTTTGTTACATGGCGAGTTTGGGCTGTAATTGTTCACCGGAAGTTAACTGAAAAGTTAAGTGAAAGAGTTTCAATGAAGCTCAAGTTAACACATCCCGGAGCACTGCAAACAGTTTGGTCTTCGTGTTACCAAAATGATGGATAAAAACTGGAGATGCAAAAACAGATTTACAAGGTTGATACCAGAATGGAGAGGTCCTGATGACAGGTCAGACTAAACAAAGCGGGGCTCTTCTCTGTTGAAAGGAGAAGTTTGTGAGGTGAGTTGATCGCGGTCTTTAAGATTTTAAAGGGATTGAAGATATTTTCCACTTCTGGGCAAGACTAAAATGAGGAGCCATAAATATAGATAGCCCCTGATGAATCCAATAGGAAATTCAGGAGAAAGTTCATCACGGGGATGGAATGTCAAACTTGCTACCGCATAGTGTAGTAGAATAAAATAGCATTAAAGGTATTTCAGGAGAAACTAGATAGAATCATAGAATTCCTACAGTGCAGAAAGAGGCCATTCGACTCATCAAGTTTACACCAACTCTCCAACAGACTATCTTACCCAGGCCCGTCCCTTGCCCCAGCCCCATAACCCCACACATTTACCCTGCTAATCCCCCTAATCTACACACCTTTGGACACTAAGGGTGGAATTTTCCCATCCTGATTCCTGTGGCGGGCGGGACACGGACCATGGAAAGGTCTGTTGATCTCGGGCGGGATATTCCAACCTTGAGATGAATGCAGCAAAATCCCAATTTAGCCTGGCTAACCCATCTAACCTGCACATCTTTGAATAGGTGCATACACGAGAGAGAAATCATGGAAACACTACATTACAGAAGGAGGCCATTTGGCCCATTGAGTCTACACTGACAACAATCCCACCCAGGCCCTATCCCTGTATCCCCACATATTTACGTATACTTATCCCCCGACACTAAGGAGCAATTTAGCGTGGCCAATCCACCTAACCCGCACACCTTTGGACTGGAAACCAGAGCACCTGGGGGAAACCCACACAGACACGGGGAGAACGTGTAAGCTCCACACAGACAGTGACCCGAGGCCGGAATTGAACCCGGGTCCTTGGTGCTGTGGGGCAGCAGTGCTGACCACTGTGCGGCTTAGGTGGAAGGAGAAAGGAACAAAAGGATTTATCAATAGGATCAGATGAAGGAGGGCGGGGAGAGGCTGACGTGGAGCATAAAGGGTGGAAAGAATTTGGGCTAAATGGACTGTCTCTGTATCCATAGATTCCATGTAACCTTTGCAGGAATCCTTCCCTGGACTGTGCGGTATCCCATCGCTCATCAACTGATGGAAGCTGCTGGCTGTAACTTTAATAATTAAAATTTGGAATGCATTACTATACTAACAATATAGCATTGAGGAGGAAGGAGACACGGAGAGTGTTGAGCCTTGATTTAAATGCATGTTTAGAGTGTATCAGAATGGGAGATAAACACCGCTGGGACAGCAAATTTATTCTGTTTTATGTTTGCACTCAGAGGTTCCATTCCACTGAAGGATTGGGACCTGGTATTTAAAATTATTTCGATTTCTGTTCGCCTCCGCACTGTTCCTGCTTTTTAATTGCATGGGTTTTAACGTTTCTCCATGTTTCATTTTTGTTACTCTCCCTTCACATCCCTGCGCTTCTGTTAAACATTCCAGGGAAGGGATCGAAGTTGTAGACTATATCATAGCTCGCCAATCCATCAATTTTATGTCGACAGGAGTGAACCTGATCAATGTCTGGCTGCACTGTGTTAAACATAATGTCAAGCAGTTTCTTCTTGCTCCCGATCTCGACCCTTCCCCCCAGCCTCTGCACACGACTTGTCGGAAGATAGTCGGAAAGGATGATAATAAAAGCAAAGGGAAAACAAGAGGGGGAATAAAAAGTGAAAACAGAATGAGGGAAAGGACGATGTAGAAAGCAAAGGTTAACATTGTGAGCTTCAGTTTGCTGAAGGCCAGAAATTAGAATACATGCAGAGCTTGTTCCACATTTAACAGTGTATCCCCCCCCACTCCGGACATTAATAATCTCCCCCAGATAAAGTTTATTTATTAGTGTCACATTAACACTGCAATGAAGTTACAGTGAAAATCCCCTAGTCGCCACACTCCGGCGCCTGTTCGGGTACACTGAGGGAGAATTTAGCATGGCCAATGCACCCTAACCAGCAAGTCTTTCGGACTGTGGGAGGAAACCGGAGCACCCAGAGGAAATCCACGCAGACACGGGGGAGAACGTGCAGACTCCACACAGACAGTGACCCAAGCTGGGAATCAAACCTGGGTACCGAGCGCTGTGCGGCAGCAGTGCTAACCACTGTGCCACTGTACCGCCCTGGGACTTTGAGCATCTCCCCCTGAATATTAGTATGCAAAGTGCTGGAGGAAGGACCTTCACCAGCACTGTTTAAGTAAATGACCAACCTCTCACTGACTGCTATTGAGTTAGGAGAAATGTTTGGTGGTTTATTCTGTCAGTTGTTGGAAGTCTACAGGGAGCGGTGTAGCACACAGGTTCTGAACTCAAGGGTTTTGCTCTGATCACTTATTTCCAGTTGTGGGTACTGTAGTTATCATTCCCCTTGGCCTTCAGTATGACAGGGAGAGTGAGAAGAGGCAACACAGAGGAGGGCAAGCTGCTGGAAGAGGGAGGAGGAAGAAGAGATGTGGGGGGGTGGGGGGGGGGGGGGGCTCTCAGCAGGTGGTCATTACCACCCAGTATTTCAGGAAAAAATTCTGCTTCAACCTCAGTGAGGAACGGTGCATCAGATGCTGCAATGACACCAACGACGTGTTCATTGAAATCTACCACTTGTTGTAAACAGACCTGCAGCCTCGGGGAAAGGTGAAGACAGGACTGCTGGTGGCTATGAATGTGACCTACACTATGAACTATCTAGGTTGGGGACACCTTCATTATGTTGCAGTTCACCACCAACTGTTGTTTAAGCGAGGTGACACATGCACTGTATTCAAGGAAAGGAGAATCATTCATACCTTGCCTTCTCTCTTTTCAGAGAGAAGCAGTGGTGGGCGCACCACATTGGCAGGTATCTCCACTGTGCAGGACACC
Source organism: Mustelus asterias (assembly GCF_964213995.1). Classification (NCBI taxonomy): domain Eukaryota; kingdom Metazoa; phylum Chordata; class Chondrichthyes; order Carcharhiniformes; family Triakidae; genus Mustelus; species Mustelus asterias. Next base: position 86,268,004 of record NC_135815.1, on the reverse strand, counting down.
ATGGGTTGCACTCACATTGCTTTGCTGATGCCACAGCTTAATTCAAGATATCTGGCAAGCGCAAAGGGTTCCATTCCCTCAATATGCAAATGGTACACGACCATACACATCACGGGGCACAGAGTGCCAGATATCCCAGCAGCAGTCATGACGGCCGTGATTCTCCAGCCCCACCTGCCGCCAGGATCTTCCAGTCCCGCCAAAAGTCAATGGACGTTTGGCTAATCCTGCGGCGGGTCCCAACACAGCGGGGCCTGAAAATCCTGGTCGGTGTCTTTATTCTTTATTAGGAATGAGCATTAAATGCTGGTCTAGCCAGTGACTCCCACATGAAAGGATAAAACATATCTGTTCCTGTCCACTGTAACATCAGCCATCATTAGAGATCAGCAATTTGATTTGATTTATTATTTTCACATGTATTAGTATACAGTGAAAAGTATTGTTTCTTGCACGCTATACAGACAAAGCATACTGTTCATAGAGAAGGAAAGGAGAGAGTGCAGAATGTAGCGTTACAGTCAGAGCTAGGGTGTAGAGAAAGATCAACTTAATGCAAAGTAGGTCCATCCAAAAGTCTGGTGGCAGCAGGGAAGAAGCTGTTCTCGAGTCAGTTGGTACGTGACCTCAGACTTTTGTATCTTTTTCCCGACAAAAGAAGGTGGAAGAGAGAATGTCCGGGGTACGTGGAGTTTTTGAATATGCTGACTACTTTTCCGAAGCAGCGGGAAGTGTAGACAGTGTCAATGGATGGGAGGCTGGTTTGTGTGAAGGATTGGGCTACATTGAGGTTTCTTGCGGTCTTGGATGGAGCAGGAGCCATATCACGCCATGATACAACTAGAAAGAATGCTTTCTATGGTGCATCTGTAAAAGTTGGTAACATAACAAATTTCCTAAGCCACCTGAGAAAGTAGAGGCGTTGGTGGGCTTTCTTAATTGTAGTGTCGGCATGGGGAGATCAGGACAGGTTGTTGATGATCTGGACACCTAAAAACTTGAAGCTCTCGACCATTTCTACTTCGTCCCCGTTGATGTAGACAGGGGCATGTTCTCCACTATGTTTCCTGAAGTCGTTGACTATCTCCCTCGTTTGTTGACATTGTGGGAGAGGTTATTGTTGTTGCACCAGTTCACCAGATTCTCTATCCCTTTCCTGTACTCCATCTCAACATTTGAGATCCGGCCCGCTATGGTGGTGTCATCAGCAAACTTGAAAAACCAGCTCATGGCTCCAGGAGCAAGTAGCCAGCATGTATCAAATGAAAGCCATGCTGGCACACAGAATAAGAAGTTTAACAACACCAGGTTAAAGTCCAACAGGTTTATTTGGTAGCAAAAGCCACACAAGCTTTCGGAGCTCCAAGCCCCTTCTTCAGGTGAGTGGGAATTCTGTTCACAAACAGAGCTTATAAAGACACAGACTCAATTTACATGAATAATGGTTGGAATGCAAATACTTACAACTAATCAAGTCTTTAAGAGACGAAACAATGTGAGTGGAGAGAGCATCAAGACAGGCTAAAAAGATGTGTATTGTCTCCAGACAAGACAGCCAGTGAAACTCTGCAGGTCCACGCAACTGTGGGAGTTACAAATAGTGTGACATGAACCCAATATCCCGGTTGAGGCCGTCCTCGTGTGTGCGGAACTTGGCTATCAGTTTCTGCTCAGCGACTCTGCGCTGTCGTGTGTCGCGAAGGCCGCCTTGGAGAACGCTTACCCGAATATCAGAGGCCGAATGCCCGTGACCGCTGAAGTGCTCCCCAACAGGAAGAGAACAGTCTTGCCTGATGATTGTCGAGCGGTGTTCATTCATCCGTTGTCGCAGCGTCTGCATAGTTTCCCCAATGTACCATGCCTCGGGACATCCTTTCTTGCAGCGTATCAGGTAGACAACGTTGGCCGAATTGCAAGAGTAGGTACCGTGTACCTGGTGGATGGTGTTCTCACGTGAGATGATGGCATCTGTGTCGATGATCCGGCACCTCTTGCAGAGGTTGCTGTGGCAGGGTTGTGTGGTGTCATGGTCACTGTTCTCCTGAAGGCTGGGTAGTTTGCTGCGGACAATGGTCTGTTTGAGGTTGTGCGGTTGTTTGAAGGCAAGAAGTGGGGGTGTGGGGATGGCCTTGGCGAGATGTTCGTCTTCATCAATGACATGTTGAAGGCTTCGGAGGAGATGCCGTAGCTTCTCCGCTCCGGGGAAGTACTGGACAACGAAGGGTACTCTGTCCACTGTGTCCCGTGTTTGTCTTCTGAGGAGGTCGGTGCGGTTTTTCGCTGTGGCGCGTTGGAACTGTTGATCAAGAGCTCCGAAAGCTTGTGTGGCTTTTGCTACCAAATAAACCTGTTGGACTTTAACCTGGTGTTGTTAAACTTCTTACTGTGTTTACCCCAGTCCAACGCCGGCATCTCCACATCATGGCACACAGAATGCCATTGCAAAGCCTGTTGGGGCAATGAAGCAATACTTTCACTACCTGGATTACTTGGGAGGAGTCCTGTGAATTCCTTAGAGCATGCATCTCAATATATCATTGTCTGCTGTGCCATCATGAGGGGACAGGCATGTGAGTAGCGGAGGAGGAACAAGAAGGGAGGAAGCAACCAATATATCCACTTTCTAGTTGAGCTGTCTGTAATTGGCTCAACAGACAGTGATACCAGCGAATGCAACCTTAATCCCTGATTCTATAACCAGCCCACTCCTTTCCCTCTCTCTGTAACAGAGCAGCACAGGTAAGTGTCGGCTACATGATCTATGCATAGCCCAGTGCAGAGTTGATGCTTGATCCCAAGGCTGAAGTAAAAGCCAACACAAAGCAAACCAACTTTATAAAATAAACCATTCCAAACAAAAGTCAATGAATCATCCTTAGTGCTGCTCTTGTATGTGCCTTTGCCTGGCCTAGTGCTCTGACACACTGCTACTCCAATAGCTGATGCAAGGCTGGTGAAGGCTGCTGGCTTTCAATGGGGAATACCCCAGATGGCCCTGCAGGTTGACCCTGAGCATCGATGGGCCTGGAGGCTAGAAACATAGAAACTAGAAGCAGGAGAAGGCCATTCGGCCCTTCGAGCCTGCTTCACCATTCATTATGATCATGGCTGATCATCGAATTCAATATCCTGATTCCCCCTTCCCCCCATATCTCTCGATCCCTTTAGCCTCAAGAGCTAGATCTAATTT